>NC_056729.1:1454664562-1454782062 GCF_019279795.1 Protopterus annectens | reverse complement strand
CACCACTGCAGTGATCTTCTTCGACATGTCCATCAGCGTGCCGCTGATGTGTGTACGGAACAGCTTGCAACAGGGGGTGGTGATAGCATCCATCCCCCCCTCACCAGAGTGGAGGAGCTGCTCATGAGCCTGGTGGCACCTGTTCAACAGCAGTAGCAGCAGACATACACCATGATGAAGGTTGGAGCCACCCAGCAAGCACACATGGAGCATGCAGGTAAACATAGCATATCTGTAGACTACTGTTATCTGTACTGGTAGATCACGCATATGTGAGATGTGAAGTGTGTCATTCAAAGATGTGGAGCCTGTTGTTGTGCAATACTGATCATTTGAAACATAAATCTGTAGTCCTGTGAAAGTAAACTGTTGTTGTACTGTAAGATTGCAAACACACAGTAGCAATGCCACAGTTGTAGCCACTGACGAACTGTCTCATCTCTATGTAGGTACGTCTGAGGTGATGTCAAGGCAGCGGACAGATGCTGGTGAGTGTGTTCTACATTTATTATTGGAAATAAAAACTGCATGTCATAGTTAAGGTGTAGGCCATGTACACATGTAACACACCTACCCGTAATGCATGCTGTGCATGTTTGGAGAAAGAGCAAGCACATCTCACTAATGTGATTAGCAGCCTCAAACACATGCAATACCCAGACCATCTCAAACAAATGTGGGTAGACTGTAGTGACCATTGGAGAGGCACAGTTGATGCTCAACATCCACATAAAGTACAGTTTTGTACCTACCATAAATGTAGATGTTCGAGTGTTCACCCTGCTGCAGTCATCCACATGGGTTATCCTGCCGTCAGGCGGTCCCGCAGTCGGCCTGAGTTCCAAAGTCTTGGTCCGGCATCGGTTGCTGTCGCTTCTTCCCTGACGTCAGTACACCAGGGGTATACAAGAGGCATCCAACGCCATTTTCTTCAGTTTTTTCTTGCCCAAGATGTCAGGTGCCCCCAACAGGTAGGCAATATATATATTGCTATATAAAAATGTACATATAAAAATAAAACAATACCTTCAGGCACAAGCAAATACACCAAAGAGGTTGTACAGGATAGCATGGTATAGATAAGTCCAGCTAGTTCAGAGGGGATGGAGGGAGGGTAACCTGGACTGCAGCAGGGTGAACACTCGAACATCTACATTTATAGTAGGTACAAAACTGTACTATGTTCATCGTGTTACCCTGCTGCAGTCATCACACTTGGGTTGAATCCCAAAGCTAAGGATGGGTGGTGGAGTTAAACAGGGTTAGAAGAAGCTAGTAGGCCCTGCAAAACTGCAGTGGCAAAACCAGCTCTAGTCTTAGAATATAGAAGTAAGTGATAGTGTTTGGTGAAGGTGTGCACTGAACTCCAAGTTGCAGCTTCCAGAATATCCTTGGTTGGCACCCACCTGATAAAGGCTGCTGATGTAGCTGCAGCCCTGGTGGAGTGGGACCTAATGTTAGCAGGTACCGCTTTCCCATGATGCGTGTAGCAGAAACGTATGCAATGTCCTATCCATTTTGAAATGGTCTGTTTTGAGATGGCTTTTCCTTGTGATCCTGCAGCATAGGCTACAAAGAGCTGGTCAGATTTTCTGAAAGACTTAGTTTTATCCAAGTAGTAATGTAATTGCCTGTGAATGTCCAAAGAGTGCAGGAGTCTTTCTCCTTTGTTCTGGGGATTTGGGAAAAAGGTGGGCAAATGAATGGTTTAGTTTAGGGCCACAATGGACACCACCTTTGGCATAAAGGAAGGGTTAGTTCATAGAGAGACTCTGTCTTGATGAAAAATGAGGAAAGGCTCCACAGCCATTAGTGCCTGTAGCTCTGAGACTTTTCTAGCTGAAGTTATTGCTAGTAGCAGGGCAGTCTTCCATTAAAGAAATTTTAAATCAGCTGAAAAAGCTGGTTCAAAGGGCGGCACTGTAAGCTTTTCCAGAACAAAGTTGAGATCCCAAGTAGGTGTTGGTGTTCTCCTGGGCGGTCTTATGTTTTTAGCCCCTCTGAGGTACTGTCTTAGGAGTGGATGTGAAAATAAAGGAGGATCCATGTTGTAATGAGCTGAAATTGCTGAGGCGTGGATCTTAATAGATGAAAAGGAAAGTCCTTTGTGCAATATCTCAGTTAAATATTGTAGAATCTGTGGAATGTTTGGATCAAGGGGATTTTGGCCTTTAGCCTGGTTCCAGGCGCAAAATCTTTTCCATTTGTCTGAACAGGTTTTCCTGTTGCTGGGCCTCCTGGCCTCCAGAATGACATCCATAACAGCTTTGGATGGAGGTGTTGACTGGTTGTTTAGGTAATTTGCCATGCAGCCAGGTTTAAAGTCTTGAGCTGGCTGTGTAAAATCTGATTGTCTCACTGGGTGAGTAGGTGAGGAATTTGTGGTAAAATCCATGGTGGGCCGTGGGCCATGTTCCTCAGAATTGGATACCAGTGCTGGCGTGGCCAGTCTGGTGCAATGAGTATCATTTGTGGCCTCTCTAATCTGACTTTCAGCAGTACTTGTGCTAGAAGAGGCAGTGGAGGAAAGGCATACACTGCTAATGTCTTCCAACTGAATGAGAGGGTGTCCACTTTCCAAGCTTGTGGGTGGAATGTCCTTGTGCAAAATTTTTGAAGTTGGTAGTTTTGGGGGTTGGCAAACAGATCTATGTCTGGGCGTCCCCATTTTTGAGTTATCATTGCAAATACTTGTGGATCTAGTTTCCACTCGTGGGGATCCATGATGTTTCTGCTTAGGTTGTCTGCCAATGTGTTTTTCTTTCCTGGCAGGAATTGTGCTTGTAGTTGAACTTGGTAAGACAGTGCTGTGTTCCACAAGGTCATTGCTTGCCTGCATAGAGGGCAGGAATGTGCCCCTTGTTGTTTATGTACCACATTACTGTGGTATTGTCCGCCTTTATTATTAGTTGTCCTGGGTGTAAGAGGTCCTTGAAAGCTGTTAGGCATTCTGTACTGCTAGCATTTCTTTTGATTGATATGCAGATGCCTTTGATCTGTAGTCCATTTGCCCTGAATGCACTGTCCTGCCATGTGTGCTCCCCAGGCATAGTCCGATGCATCTGTTGTCATAGTTTGCCTGGCTGTGGGTAAGGTGAAAGGCTGACCCTTGTTGAGGTGACATGCCTGTGCCCACCATAGAAACTCCTGTTGTAGGCAGGGAATGAGTGGTATCATTGTTTCCAAGCTGTGGCTGTGCTGAGTCCATATGTTTTTCAGGTACCATTGTAATTTCCTCATATGCAGTTTTGCAAATGGTATTAGTAGTATGCAAGATGCCATGAATCCCAAGGCCTGCAGAATTTTTCTTGCAGGGAGTTGGGTCTTTGTTGCCATTATTTTGAAGTATTGAGTCAGCTGTTGTTGCTTGTCTGGTGTGACATAAGCCATCTGGGCTTTTGTATTCAAGCTGGCACCCAGGAATATTATGTTTTGTGAGGGCACTAGTTTTGATTTCTTTTCATTTACTGTGTACCCTAGGCAACTTAGAAGGTGTTTGACAAATGCCAGATGCTTTAAAAGAATGTCCTTGCTTTCTGCTTGAATAAGGCAGTCGTCCAGGTATGGGTATATTTGAATTCCTCTTTGTCTGCAGTATGCGATTACTGGTGCCAGGCATTTTGTGAAGACACTGGGAGCAGTAGATAAGCCAAACGGCAGTGCAGAGAATTGATAATGGGTTGAACCTGCAATGAAGCGGAGGTATCTTCTGCAATTTTGTCTGATAGGGACATGCAGGTATGCCTCCTTGAGGTCCAACGTTACCAGCCAAGCATTCTTGCCCAGCATGGGAAGAAGCTGCTGTAGTTTAGCATCTTGAATTTTGGTACTTGCAGACAGGTGTTCAGAATTGAAAGATCCAGAATGGGTCTCCATGCTTTGTCCTTTCTTGGGACTAGAAAGAGTCTTGAGTAAAATCCTTGTCCTTGCTCCTGTGTAGGTACCTGTTGAAAGGCTCTCATGTCCATGAGAGCTGTACTTTTTGTTTTTGTGCCTCTGCCCATTGACTTGGTGGCAGGTTTGGCATTCCTTTTATCCTTGGCAAGGTATGAAAGTGGAATCTGTATCCTTGTGAGACAATGTTTAGGACCCATTTGTCTTTTGGGATGATGTGCCAGTTGTCTTCAAAAAGTGCTAATTTTCCTCCCAAGGGAGCTGCCAAGAGAGATTTGCTTGGTAGTTTGAGGGTTGAGTCATTGTGTTTGTCTTCTGCTAGGTTGGGGCCTATCTTCTCCTCCTTTCTGGGTAGCAGTACCCCATTGGCGAGGCTTGTAAGGGCCTTGTGACGGACCTCTGCCCCTTGGGCATCTGTATTTGCCCCTCTGTGATCTGTCCGAAGCTGGAAAGGACCAGTTTTTTGTTGGCCAATTTCTGCTGAAACGAGGGGGTTGTACCTGTAAAAAATCCTTGACCGTCTGCATAGACTTTGTCTTATCCTCCATTTTCTTTAAAACCTCTTCTGCTTTGACACCAAATAATACATCCTGCTGTAAAGGTGCATCCAATAATTTTGCTTTAACATGATCAGGTAGGGTTTGCTCTTTTAACCAAGCATGTCTACGTATGACAGACTCAGTAACAGCTGCACTACAGGAAGCTTCCAATGAATCAAATCCACATTGTAAAGCATGTTTGCCCACCTGTTCAGCTGCATGCAACAGATCCTGCATTTCCTTGAAGTCAGACTGTTCAGAATGTGTGCTCATTTTTTGTTTTAATTGAGACATTAGGAATTGCTGATATTTCAGCATGTGAAACTGACAATGCAATGCTCTCATAGCCAGAGTAGCTGAGGTGTACATCTTCTTTCCCAATCTATCTAGGGCTCTGGAATCCCTTTCAGAGGGCACAGGATTTTTAGCCATAGAAGCTTTAGCCCCTTTAGGACCCTGGGAAATTGTTTCTGGGTCAGCCACAGGGCTTTTATAAAGGAATTTGTGTGAGACCGGTACTCTGTAGTATCTGTCTGGTTTGTCTGGAGCAGGAGGTAGAGAGTCTGGATTTAGACTAGACTCCAAGTAAACATCATCCACAATGTCTAATACTGGAGGGATAGCAAGTGGTCTGGTGCTGGGGAAGTAAAAGGAACTCTCGGAGCCTTTTCTTAGAATTAGAGTAGTCCTGGCCTTCCCAGTGGAAATGTTCCCTAATGGTATGTAAAGTTTCCCCAAAGGAGTAGTCTTCAGGGGGAGATGCTGAGGGAATAGAGCCTTCAGCACCAGAGTCTTCATAAGGGGGAAAAGCGTAATCCTGTTCCTCAGAAGAATCTGAGGAAACTGAAACCTGGTCAGAGGAAGCATAATCCTCCTCTTGTCTTGGTCTTTTATCTGGAGGGGGATGGGAACCCAGGGTAATCAAATCTTCAGCCATCTTAAGCATCTGTTTCTTAGGCATGGGGCCTTGAACTGGAGACTGATGTACAGTCTTTTTTGGTATTAATAGAGTTTTAAGCTTAGCATAAGATTTAATGGTGAGTGTAGTCGGTCTGAAGACACCTTCTGCAACCGAAGGTGTTTCTACTGCACCGGGATCTCCTTCTGCTCCGGTGTCGGAAGGGCCTAATGGAGATAGCTGTGACGGCTTAGTACACTCCGCTTGAGAATCCAAAGCTGTCTGGGGTTCCAATTCTGCAGTCGTCAGGGGCTGCATAGGCGCCTCACTGAAAACCGGAGAACCGGCGACAGGCCCAGCAGAGGCCTCGGAGTCTGGCTTGTTCCTATGCTGCCTGTCCTTATCCTTGCGTTTTTTATGCATGCCGGTCGTCAGCTGCTCCAACGGCATGATATAATTAAATTTCCTACCAAAGCAATGTCGTGCGAAGTCAAAACGGCGTTTGATAGTTCGTTTATTAAACCTAGCACACAACCCACAACCTGTGACGTCGTGGTCTGGGCCTAGGCAAGGAATACAATAAGAATGGAAGTACTTATGAGGTATTTGCTTCCCACAAGAAATGCAATTGTTAACTTTTTCTGACATCGGACTGAGGCAAGAAAAGGGTCCCCAACGGGGTACTTAGCTTTAGTGAAAAATTCGGACTGAAATTCGATTCGAAAATCTCAGGTGTCGGCCGACCAGCACTTGCGAACTGCTTCTGCTTCGGGCACCGCGCGGCAAGAAAGACTGGAGAAAATGGCGTTGGATGCCTCTTATATACCCCTGGTGCACTGACGTCAGGGAAGAAGCGACAGCAACCGACGCTGGACCAAGACTTTGGAACTCAGGCAGACTGCGCGACCGCCTGATGGCAGGATAACCCAAGTGTGATGACTGCAGCAGGGTAACACGATGAACATTTTTATTTTTATTTTTATTTTGCATTTGTTGACCGGGCTAGTCTAACTGGAATAAAATCCTTTTTCAGTAGAGGCCCGGGGAGAAAAGCTCCAACACAGACAATTTTATACAGTAAAAAATAATCACAAGTTCAAAGAAGTATAACAGTAGTAAAATAGCTCTAAACAGTTACAGCCATACACAGACACAATATATAACTGTAATAATTATCACAAATTCAAAGAATTATAATGGTAGTTAAAAAGGGTCTAAACAGATTACAGACATACAGATTAGGTACAGTTGTCATTACAAGCATACCTAGCTCATGATGAGTTGATATGCAATGCAATAAATATAAAAACAAAATAGTTGTTTTCAATTGCAAGCAGGATAAAAAAAGTATAAACAGTTGATTAATTATACAAATGTATCATATGATACAGTGAAATAAAGATATATATGAAACAGCAAGAGGATGTAAGTAGGTAGAATATACTCTTGTTAGGAGCAGAGAAGACATAGGAAATAGAAGAGAAGACAGTTAGTCAGGGTTAGTACAAGGGCAAAGCCAGTAAGTACTGAGAAATTGTTTTATTTTCAGTTTAAAGAGTCTTATGGAGGACAGAGATAGGAGTTCAGAGGGAAGCCTGTTCCAGTGTTTGCCTACAGAGTTAGAGAACAGTGAATCTCCAGCTGAGTTGTTGGATTTTTTGATAGTAATAAGTGGCTTATTAGAGGAGCGTAGGTTCTTAAGATTGTTGTAGGGGGTAATGAGAGTAGTCAGTATAAGTGTATAGGTGGGGTAGTACAAGCTCTTACGGATAATAGTGAGTTGTTGAAATAGTATCTGGTTATGAAACTCTAGCCATCCTAGTTGTTTTAGGTTGTTGCAGTGATGTGTTCTACAAGGAGATCCTGTGGCAAATCTAGCAATGCTGTGATAGGTAGTAGCAAGTTTGTTTAGGTTGTTTTTTGAGAGATTGGTGTATATGGGTGAAGCATAGATTAAGGTAGTGATTAAATGAGTTCTAGCTATAGCGATTTTGGTTGAAGGAGTAAGGAAGGGTTTGATTCTGTAAAGGGATCCCAGTTTATTATTTACTGTTTTTTATAGAGATGTTAGTATGAGTGTCTAAGTTTAGATTATTATCTATGGTTATTCCAAGAAGTTTGGTGGTTGTGTCAGATATGAGAGTCCCATTGTTGGATGTAAGAGTGAAGTGTAGAGGGGCAGACCTACGAGTAGGAGTAAAAAGTAGAAGTTTAGTTTTTTTAGGGTTAAGTAGAAGGCAAAGGTTTAAAAACCATTGTTCAACTGTATTAAATGCATTTTGTGTAAGGGATTGTAGCTCAGTAGGAGTATTAGCTGAGCAAATAATGGTGGAGTCGTCTGCATATTGAATGCAGGTTGCATGTGGAATTGCTAGGTGGAGGTCATTAATAAAAATGGAAAATAACAATGGGCCTAAAATGGGGCCCTGGGGGACACCAAGGGAAATGGAGAGGCAAGAAGATAGGTTGCTTTCCCATAGTACTGCTTGTTGTCTATTCTCTAAGTAGGATTTGAACCATTGTGATGCTAAAGTATCAAGAGAAAGAGATTTAAGTATTTCAATAAGGAGCTGGTGGTTAACCATATCAAAGGACTTAGATAAATCAATGAAGACAGAAGAGGAAAGGGTATTGTTATTACGGTCAGAATTTATACGGTCTGTGAATGAGAGTAGGGCTGTGGTGGTGCTGTGGTTAGGTCTAAATCCATGTTGACAGTTGGCAAGTAAGTTATTATCAATAAGATGGGTGAGTAGTTGCTTATGGACGCATTTTTCCATTATTTTTGCCAGTGGAGAGAGTAAGGCTATTGGTCTATAGTTTGAAATGTCAATGGAGTTACCACCTTTATGAAGGGGGATGATGTGTGAGATTTTCCAGATAGATGGGATATTTCCTTCGGTTATAGTTCTGTTTATAAGTATGGAAATGGGGAGGGGGCTTTGGCACCTTTTTGCAGGTATTCAGCAGGTAGATGGTCAGCAGAGGGGGTAGTAGGTTTCAGTTTTTCTAGAAGAGAGCAAATGAAGGATGTAGGAACAGGTTTAAGCTGAAATAATGGAATTGGGTAAGTTGGAGAGGTGGTTAGATTAGGGGAAGTTGGAGATAATTGCTTAGCTAGTGTTTGAATGGTATCTGTAAAGAAAGAATTAAAGGCATTGGCAGTTTGTGTTGGATTATCTTGGTTGGAGCTTTGTGGGATAGGTGAAATAGTTTGACCTGGGTGTAGGAGTTTATTGATGCTGGACCAAAATTTTTGTGGATTCCTTTAGTTAGTTTGTTGTAGTTGGATATAAAAGTTTTTTCATCTAGCAGGATAGTTTTTTTAGTAGTATTTCTTAGTTGTCTAAAGGTTTGGTGGTCTGTTGAATTCCTGGTAGTGTGCCATTTTGACCAAGATTTGTTTCTGAGGAGAATTTTCTGTCTAGTTGCTTTGGTGAGCCATGGGGCAGGTTTAGTGTTACTTCTAATAGAGCGTACAGGGGCATGTTGGTCAAGGATGGATAAGAATGTGGAATTAAAGTAGTCAACTGCTTTATCTAGGGGGAGTGTTTTAGTGGTGACCAATCGCAGTGAGAGTACTAGCTGGAAAAGTTCAGGGTTGAAGAATTTTTAAGTCCGGATTGTACGATAAGTAGTAGGGTTGGGTATGTTAGTTTTGTGTCTGATGATATAAGTGAGTGAGTGATCACTGAGATCATCAGGGAGGGTTCCTGCTTTGTATGTGAGATGTGGAGAGCTTGTAAGAATCCAATCTAATGTACTTTCTTTGTTGTTGGTTTTATTAATTATTGTGGGGGAGGTAATGACTTGTGAGAAGCCATAAAGATTAATGTGGGTGGTGGGATGAGGGGTACTGCAGGACTTCCAATCGATGTTAAAGACCCCAAGTACTAAAGTTTCTTGTGGAAGATTGATTGATATCCAGTTAAGAATGCTTTTAAGGGTATTAATGTTATTACCAGGGGGAAGGTAAATACAAGCGATGTTAATGGATTTGAATTTGTTGATTTGAAGTTTAGTGACAAGGATTTCAGAGTTATTAAATATAGGTAGATTTATGTTAGATGTGGTGACTTGTAGATTACCATAGGCCATCATCATGAAGCATCAGGTGAACATCATATACATCTATGTCATACACAGAGCATTTTAACATGCTACACATAAAGGATTCCCAAACCCTCTGGAAAGACACACTCCAGTATCCAAAATCTCATCCACACATTACACAGAATATACCTGAGGGGAAGAGGCCTATCCTGGGGCATTTAAACACTCTGCAACACACTACACATTCATGCAAGGGAATGCTCCTTATTGGCCTCCTTACAAACTCACGTAACAACTGGTTGTGAAATGGTGAATTTAGCCAAGGTAGTACAGTTCCGGCACAGCATGATTTGTGCTGGTTTGTGAAACATTTGTAGCCTTGAGTGACCACCCGATGTTTCATGATGATGGTCTACGGTACTATACCCCATCCAGTTATTGTAACCACAGTACTACACATAGCTGTCATTGCTACACACCATAATGATGCATGTGTGCACACATATGAACCTCTAAACAGTATGCATACCAATCACCATTTGCACAACTGACACATATATGTCTTGTGATGCTATTGAGTGGCTGGGTCATATGACACATATTGGGTATGTGTAGTGTTTAAATATGCAGTTGTGTTTTAGCATGCCATGTCATGGATGAGACTGGCATGTCCACAATATGATCTACATTCACCATAAGTACAGTACAATGGGTATGTGGCCGAATGGTATTCTATCAATTATCCATGCACCACTGATGATGTTGTGTGAATAGTCATCATGCATGTGCTAAAAACATGCCCACAATTAACACGTGTCCACAATTATTTGCTAAAGACACAGAGGCTGTAATCAGCATTGGATACCTGACACACTGATACACATCAAGCAATGGTATGTACACCTGTGAGTTATGGTGCACAGTACATCACAGGGTTATGAATACCTGCACAGCAATGTTGTGTCCATGATGCATTGTGTTACAGGGGGAGGGCCATCACCTAATAACAAAACACATGCATCAAAGCCATGTATACTGTTAGTATCAAGGACTGACTACACTTGCACTGCATGCTGTTGAGCAACACATGTCCTGCATGCTGACAGGTGTGATAGGACTGTTTTGCTTGTGATACTGTACTCCACCATCACCTGCTATTGTGTATGTTCTGTGATTGCTGGTGTTGTCTGTGTCTGCTTTTGGGAGGACTGTAGTTTTGTGTGTGTGCATGTGGTGTGAAGTCATGTTCAGGTCTTAAAGTGTGTTTCCCGTTTTCCTCTAACAGGTGGCGAGGTGGGGCTGGTTCAGTACAGCAGGGAACCTGATGTCACTGAGACAGACAGTGATCATGAGGATAGGTGTGCTGAGGCACAGGCAGGTTTGTCAGGGCCGGTTGCTGGGCCACCAATTGACAGTACACAAGTCTCTACACCATCCATGCACACAGTCATACTGCCTGTACATCCATCATCACCATTGTCCTTAGCTGAGGGACAGTGTACGGTTGGCACTGGCCAGGACAGTGTAGTATCTACGGCACATGTATCAGGACACAGCAGCCATAGCCAGATGTCTGGAATGGTACCACATAGGAAGATGCTCAGGGGTTCTCGTCAGAGCACTGCTGGTCATCATGCCCCTGGCAGACGTGCCACACCTCTTTCTACCACACACATGTTCCAGGCTGTCATGGAGGCACAGACACAAATGCAGCGGTACACCAGACAAGGGCTAAGGGCACAGAGAGCTCATTACACCTCTGTAAATGACAGTATCCATGACCAAGCAGGTGCCATACGTAACTACACTGAGGTCACTGATAGACGTTGGGGTGAGGCATTGGATGTCCTCCACAATGTCATGTCCATGTGTCAAGACAGTGCGGGATGGTTGAGATGTCGACGTGGACGTATGCCAGCAACATCACCAGCTGGAGGTCGTTGTGGAAGTCCAGCAAGTCACAGCCACTCATGTAGTGCCAGTACCAGCCCCAACAATGTTGGGGGGGCTGTCCACAGACCGTCCGAGCAGACCACATGCACGTGGCTCTGGCCAGTCACAGCAAGGACCTGGATCCAGTGGACATTTGTCAACCTCTGAAGATAGTACCCAATCTGGATTAGTACCTGATACTGTCTGTAGCACCCCTGCCAGGCACAGGTTCCGTATCTGTGGCCAGAGACAGTGATCTGTAAAGCCTGCCAGGTACCGTCTGTAGCTGTCTCACAAATCCCCTTATATGGCAGCCACATGGTGGAACTGTGTGCATGCAGACACACACACATGAACCAGAAACCTAGGACAAAACCATACCCGCACACATGACATCAACATTGGCCCATAACAGTACTCATGGCCCTCACACACAAACATGTTGATTGTATGGCTCAGTGTAGGCCTCTGGCAAACCAACAACACACCCTGTGTGCTTATGATGAAACCTGTGCCACCTCCTGTCATCTGTAACATTGATGCAGGAACAGGCTAACATGGTGCTGATGCACAGAGTGACTTTAATAAAGTATAGCAATGGTTGGATGTGTAGCATGTTGTCAGCAGTAAAGTGTAATGATATCCTTGAAGGTGCAGCTGAGCAGGCATGATGCATTAAAGCTGTAATTAGCAATGTTGTATTGTTTTCACCAGTGTTTATTCCAATTGTGTTTGTTTGCCCATGTGCCACTTGGCTGATGTGTGTAGTTGTGTCAGCATGCGTTATACAGTGGACAGTAAGTGTGGGGTGTATACAACACAGGTTTGCAAGTTTACATTTGTGAACATGGTGGAGGTGCACTGTCTGCATGTACATGCATATTGGACACATGGGAAGGGTGACATGACCTGTATTGGCCAGTGTTAACACTCCATAGTTTCTATTGGTGGCCAGTACGCATTGTACTAAACACATTTTGGAACTCGAGTATGCATGTGTGTGTGTGTGTATGACACGGGTTGACACTGTACCGTGGGTGATGCTGTTGTTGCCATCTGTCATTGGTTTGCATTACTAAGGTTAACACTGTCCCAGCTGCATAATCCTTTAGTAATGCACACTGTTCACCTATAGGGTTGCATGGACCGTGCTATCACAAACACAAAAAATACTCACTTATACAGTATAAGTGCATTAGTCTCATGGACCCCTGCCATAAAATAAATATATAATAGAAGGTGTGAAGTTGTACCAAAAAAGAGTTACATAGCAAGAAGGGATAACCTCTCTGGTCAGTATCATTGGGAAAATACAAGCCCTCAATCATACAAGGCAAGCTTCGAAATACAAATTGGCAAGGATTCCAAAGACAACACTAAAGCTTTCTTTAGTGTTGTTTATAATCTAGAGGGGAAATCTCAGATCAGGTCAGAATTAATGTAAATGGTCACAAAGTACACTTATCTGAATGACATTACCAATATCTTGTCACAGTTTGAATTCGGATTTCACCACCCTGCCGTTACACAAGGGCCACATTTCCAGACCTGAGGAATGTAAAACCTGATGATTCACAGACACACTAGTTAAAACATCTCTTGATCAAAGTCCAAACCACAGTGGCAATGGTACTGGACAGTGTCCCTGGCTGTGTCATACACAAGATGACATATGAAGTAACCACTCACCTAAACATTCTGTTCACATGCAGCCTCTATACAGGTTACATACTTATGGAATGAAGCACTGTAATGGTGATCACAGTCCACAAGGGTTGAGCTACAACATCATCTTCTTCTTCTCCTTTCGGATGCTCCCATTAGGGGTCACCACAGTAGATCATCTGTTTCCATTTCTTCCTGCCCCCTGCATCTTGCGCTATCACACCATCCACCTGCATGTCCTCTCTCACCACATCCACAAACCTCATCTTAGGCATTCCTCTTTTCCTGTTACCTGGCAGCTTCATCCTTAGCACCTATTTCACAATATACTTTGCATCCCTCCTCAGCACATGTACAAACCAATGTAATCCTGCTTATCTGGCTTGGTCTACTAACCTTCAAACCTGGGCTGAACCTCTAATATACTTATTCATAATCCTGTCCACCCTTGTCACACCCAGTGCAAATGTTAACATAAATTGATTAAGGGTAGAGCTATAACAGATCCTGGAAACTTCCACCCTATAAGCCAGACAAATGTTATCTGGAAGGCTATGGAGCACAGCAGTATGGAACTCATTAACAGAGACATTAAGAACCTGCAAACACTGCACCATACCCACTTAGGTTCTCTAAAGGCCAGATCATGGCTCCTACACCTAGTAGACTTCAAGCCAGTTAACAAGGCTATAGGTGAGGGAGGGGAGGTCCACCCAGCCAAGCTATAGCTCACCCAGCAATTCATACCCATCCCACATTCTGTTATTATACATAACCTCAACAGACTGACCATAAACGACTGTTAGATGAAGGATTGACAACTGATGCACAGATGTAGGACACACAGTAACATTTGCAGCCTCCATGTACAATTATATGCCAGTAACAAGTGGTATTCACCTGCACTCAGTCCTGGGACCACTCCTGTTTGGCATATAGTTTTCTTAGGTACAGGCAAACACAGAAGGGATATGTCTGCCCACGTCTGATGAAAATGCATACTGTGGGCTATACTTTATTCTCCAGATAACACACGCATCCTAAAAAAGGGCATCACAGAGACAGATACCTGGTGTCAAAATCATGCTGTAAAGTTATAAGCCAAAGAAAGCATAGTTATCCACTTTTAGAAAACAAAGTATCCCCAGAGTACCACATAGGTAGTAGCCCCCAAAATGTGGAACAGGTACTAATGTATACATAGAGCCATGTGTTTAGTCATCTCTCCTTTGACAATCACATTACCAGAGGGTTTTGGAAATCCCCCTGCAGAGCACATAAGAAATAAAGGGTTTGCATGCAGATCAACAGAGGTTATTGCACACCTATAATGATTAGTCATCTTTGCCAGACTTTGTTTGCTTTGGAACAGGATTCAGATATACCTCAAGCATAAACCCTCACTCACACTCTTCAATAGAAACCGTGATGAGTGGATGTGAAACAGAAGACGTAGCCCAGAGATCACTGCAGTGGGTAAGCTTGTCACAAGCATACAGAAGTAACCTAAGTTCTGGAAAGTGCCAGCATGCTCTGGCAAGGCTAACGGATGCTTTCATGGAGAAAGCAGAGTACCCACCTATGAAAAAATTGAGGTCACATGTATGTATATGGCTTTGCCCCACAGCTACCTTACACGTGTTATACACATACAGTTGTCAAGTGCAGGATTCAAACTCCTACCTAACGACATCATGATACTACAGCAGTATGCATTTACACGACACGCTACACACATTACTGGGATTTCACCTTCCGACAGGGGTATTAGTAGGATAGTGACATCATCAGACTTGACAAAGATGAGTATATCATTTTTAAGAGGTGTGAGTAGTCTCCAAAAAGGTTGCTCCCTCCCCAGGAGGGACACACACACACACACACACACACACACACACACACACACACACACACACAGTTGGCAAGTGCAGGATTCAAACACCTAACTAACTACATCATGATACTACAGCAGTACGCATTTACACAACGCGCTATACACATTACTGGGATTTCACCTTCCCACAGGTATATTTGTAGGATAGTGACATCATCAGATTTGACAAAGATGAGTATATCACTTTTAAGGGGTGTGAGCAGTCTCCAAAAAGGTTGCTCTTTCCCCAGGGAAAGACAGGCACACACACACAGTTGGCAAGTATGGGGTTCTTAATTCAAACTAAGTAGTTTTTTACACTTCAGCAAGCAATATGGAGTTACAGGATGCAATACAGACATTACTCACTGGCAGTTTGCCCAAAGGGGTTTTTCACATTTGCTAACCTCAGCAGGCTTATCATACTAGGTGTATTGTGAATGTATTGTATGCATAGGCCATAACCATATCATATATGGGTTGATGCACCACATGCTGGCACACACAGGGTAAAACTGGTGGCTACGCTCTGTCAACCCAATACTGGACAATACAGTCAAGAGGAGTAGGGTCATACAAGCACACCAACAGTCTCACATAGACCTACAATATAAGCACCAGCAAAACACACACATAAATACACATTACCATACTCGGAGAATACAATTAATCTGAAAAAGAGAAAGTGTCCTCCTAAGCAGACAAGCAAGCAACATGCACCTCCAAGTACATGCCAGAAAACACATAATACACCAAAGCAGTGTGCCTCACAACAGGCCCTGAGGCAAAACAACATACCCAACACACTATTAATAGGTGACTCCATAGTCAGGCACACATATATTCCACTCACTAGGCAGGACAAGGGAAAGGTTACTGTCAGTTGTCTGTCAGGTGCTATGATCTGCCACATAACACAAGCGCTTACATCACTCCAGAACAGGTACATATATGACACGGTCTTTGTACATGTCAGTGTAAATGGTCTGAGACATACCTCCCAGGACAACATGACAAGAGAGGTATTTATTTATTTATTTTACATTTGTTAACTGGGAAAGTCTGACTGGATACATAACCATTTTCAGCAGAAGCCCGGGCAGAAAAGATCCAAGTAACAGATAAACATTTAAAATGCAGCTTACAGTGATATTTAGCAATTTAACAAAGATCAAAAGACAAAAACAAAATAGGTTACATATTTAAGAAAAAGTTCAAAGTAAGGTAACATTTAGATATGAGAAAGTAAACAACAAAGAGGGAGATGGAAAGAAATATAAAGGGAAAAATAAACATATAAGACTAGTGTGTGTATAGGAAAAAGATAATCATTAAGAAAGAAAGGAAGAATGAAATAAGAGAAGGGTAGGGTAGGTAGGAAGCAGCAGAGGCTGAAAAGGAGGTTATAGTCCTGATATTGGAATCTAGAGAGATATAAAGGGTAAAAGAATTTAATGAAGGAGGGTAAGGAGAGAATAAAGGGGAATTACATTTGAGAGCTAAGATGGATTAATAGATTCTTTGAGTAAAGTTGGTTTTGATAGGGACTAGAGAGTGAGACAAACTTTTTGTCATAACTCAGTCTGAATACTGTATGGGTATATAGTATACATATATAGCATACTATAATATATAATAGCTCTATGATCATGTAGCCCAGGCTGGTATGACCCTGACCTTGAGTAGCATCTTACCTTCAACTACATGATACTGCAATATAACAGAAAGATGATAAACTTCAACAACTGGATGAACTTCTGGTGTCATTCAAAGGGGATCCAGTCTCTGTCTGCCTGGGATGACATGACAGACAAGCCTCGTTGTTTCGCTAGAGATGGTTTGCACCTGTCACCCCTGTGCTTCTGAATACTGGCCAAGGCTCTTGCTGTCCCCATATTACCTTTTTTAGACAAGGCTCAAAGGACAAACCAACCTCCGTAACCAACACAAATAACCACAAATTGAGCTAAATGCTACTCATGGCCAGAAGTCTCAGCCTCCAAATGCACACACTTGAGGCACTCCTCAGTATGGAGAATACTGATATCTGTGCAGTACAGAAACCTAGTTCAAGGCTCCAGAGAGCACACCAGCACTATCAGGATACTGCTCATTCCATACCTTCCGGCATAAGAACCTGGATTATAGCACATAGGGCGGGGATGTATCCATATTCATCAAGGATACCTACACCTCTCTCTACATCCTCTCTACAGGATATGTACCCATAGAATGTTGCACAGCAAAGTTCTTCCCACTCCACAGGGGTGGGGCCACAACAGACCCTTGGCATTCACAATCTATGAGCCTGACAAGTCTGATCTGAAAGGCAATGGAGCCAATCATAATGGAACTCAACAATAAAGACACTGGGAACCTTCACATAGTTGAGCACACCCAGTTTGGCTTCGTCAAAGGCAGATCATGCCTCCTGAACTGGGTGAATTTCTTTGAGACAGTTACCCAGGCTACAGATGATTGAAAGGAGCTCCACACAGCCTACCTATACCTCGCTAAGGCCTTTGACACCATTCCCCAGTCAGGTATCATAGATGAACTCACCAATCGGGGCATAAATCCATACATCACAAGATGGACTGCAAACTGGCTCACAGATAGATCCCACAGAGTAAGAGTTGCTGGCTACATGTCAGACTCTAAACCGGTAACAACTAGTGTCCCCCAGGGTTCAGTCCTGGGGCCCCTCATGTTTGGTATATACTTCTCAGAAGTACATACCAACACAGGAGGGTTGTGGTTGACTACGTTTGCTGGGAACTGTAAAGTGTGTGCCATAACAGATTCCCCGGATGATACAACTATTCTTCAGAAGGGACTCTATGAGACAGATGTGTGGTGTCAGAATCATGGCCTCGCGCTCAATGCAAGCCTTGAAAATGGTTTGAAACAGGTAAACAAAAAAGTTCCCAAACACTGTCTTCCAACACCACGTGAAAAATCCACTACGAAATATTTCAAACGCAGGTTTCGTAGTGGATTTTTCACGTGGTGTTGGAAGACAGTGTTTGGGAAGTTTTTTGCTCACGCTCAATGCGAAAGAATGCATAGTAATCCCCTTTGGGGAAAACAAAGTACCCACAAACTACCACGTAGGAGTTACCCCCTAAAAACTGACGAGGTAATAAGGGATCTGGGGACACAAGTAGATAGTCATCTTTCCTTTGACAACCATGTTGCCAAAGTGTTTAGGAAATCCTATGTGGCCCACCTAATCAATAAAGGGTTTGGATCAAGAGCAAAAGAGGTAGTGGTGACCCTCTACTCTTAAGTCATCAGACCCATCATAGAGTACAATGCACCATTTTGGATGTACTCGACTATGCATATCCAGCAGCTGGAGAGACCACAGAGGTACCTCACCAAGAGAATTACTAGCCTCAAACAGTTGTGTTATGCAACACAACTGGAAAAACAAAATCTGTTCTCTGTTGTGTACCGCCTACTCAGAGGCAAACTCTGCCTAACATACACAGCCATGTCCAACACATACCTGATGAACATGCTCCATCTAAGGAAAACAAAATTGAATCGGACTACACACTCCAGGGATATGATCCTCATCACAACAATGAATACAACATGCTGGTGGGATAGAGTACCATCACAGACACTTGCCTTACTGTGGAACAGAGTCCCAATGTACATAAGACAGAGCCCCTCGCTAACACTCTTCAATAGGAACCTTGATGAGTGGATGGGAAACAGACCAATCATGCCAGGGATCACATCAGCAGCCCCACTAGAAAGGGGCTTAGGGTACTAACTATTAGAACTAGGGCTTAGGAGACTAACCAATGGGGTGGTGAAAGCTGCACAACTTGCCTATGCTAATATATGCCTTCGTGAAGATAGTCTACTACATACCTATGAACCTATGTGACAGGTACATGTCCACAGATAGTAGATGTGTACTTCATTGTACAGTCTTGTTGCACAGCAGGAACATGAACCACATACACTGTAATGCTTACAGATACTGGTGGCTATTATGTACAGTGGGTGAGATGTGCACTTAATGTCTTTTGTGCCATTGGGATGTGTGCTGGGTGGGACAGTCCTGGATGGCTCCTTGTCATGGTCACCCTCTTACACACATCTCTGCCCATCCATCTTTGGCTTATTGTACTGTGTTCCCCCTACATATATAGGTACATAGGTAGGTAATAGGCTATCTGCCTGAAGGCATATATTAGTATGGCCAGAGTGTGCAACTATCACCACACCAGGGGTTAGTTACCTATGCCTCTGTGTAGTAGAGCTGATGAAGCGATCCATGGTGTTACAGTTCAGTTTCACATACACTGATCAAGGCTCCTCTGGAAGAGTGTCAGTGAGGGACTCATCTTAATGTAGGTTGGGAGCCTGTTCCAAAGCAAGGGAAGTATGTGAGTTAGCAATGTATCCCTCCAACATGTTCTATTTATTGTTGTGATGATTATATCCCTAGAGCATGTGGCACAGTGAGCTTGGGTTTACTTCACATAGAGCATGTACATCAGTTCTGCATTGGACATGGACCTGTATGTTGGGCAGAGATCACCTGAGTATACGGTATGCAACAGAGTACAGATTGAGTTACTTCAGTCTTGTTGCATGGGGCAACTGTTTGAAGCCAGTAATCCTCTTGTTGAGGTACTTCTGTGGTCTTTCCAGCTGCTGAAGGTGCCTAGTCAGATTCATTGCAAGTGAGTCGTGGTACTCTCTTGATGGGTCTGATTACTGATGAGTAGAGGGAACCTCCTTTGACCTACATGCAAAGACTTTGGCAATTTGTGGGGACACAGAGCATGATTTTCTAACCACTTTGTGAATGTGTTTCTGAAATTAGAGTTGACTATCCACATGTGTCCACAGATCCATTATCATTACCTCCATATTTAGGGTGTTGGCACCTATGTGGTATTTGTATGACTGTAGCTCAAGGCCATAATTTTGACACCACATCTGTCTGACTGAGACCCTTTTTAAGGATGTCTCGGTTGTCCCAAACATCAATTACGACAACCTTTTTGCAGTCATTCACAAACTCTGATAACCATAGCCCTCATGTGTTTCACTGTACTTCTGAAAAGTATATGCCAGACAGGAGGGGTCCCAGGACTGAGCCATGGGGGACAGCAGTTGTTACCAGCTTACAGTCCAACAGGGAGACCGCAATTCTTACCTTGTTGGATCTATCTGTGCCCCAGTTGGCAATCCATCAGATGACATATGTGTTTTTGCACAGTTTGTTGATTTTGTGGATATGACGTGTGTGTGAGATGTTGGTAAAGGGCTTTTCAAGGTCTATGTAGGCCGTGTGGAACTCATTTCATTGATGTATGTCCTGGGTAACTGCCTTGAAAACTGTCTAGCAGGTTTAGGGACCATGATCTGCCCGTTACCAAACCAAAATGGGTAGGGTTGGGTGTTTGTAGGCTCCCAATAGTTCTGTTTATGAGTTCCGTAATGATGGACTCCATGGCCTTGCAGATCAGGCTTATTAGCCATCATTCCCATGGTCTTTTGTGCACCAACACTTGTGGAGTGTGCCAAACGTTGCTGTAACCCATTCAACAGTTTCATATCCTGTACAGAGGGTGAGTCTCAACAGACTGTTCAGGTGCAGGGTCTGTTTGTTTTGGAGTTCACATATGACATAGCCAGGGACACCATTTCATCCCACAGACGCCATGTTTTTAGGTTTGGATAGAGCTGTTTAACCATTGTATATGTGATTTTTGGGTTTTCACAATCTCCAGGTATGGTAAAGGGCCATTTTGTCAGTGAGAGCGGGATAAATATGTATGAACCTGTCTGACAAGATGTTGGCAATGTCAGTCATGTACATGTATTCATTTACACTTTGCACAGACTCAGAATATATATGAGTTTACATTGATATTTATGACATAGCTAAAGAAAGCTTCATGGCTCTCTATAGAATCGTTGGCAATAATTTTGGCAGAGCTTGGCTTGGATAATGTTAGGAGTGCTCAATGTTTCTTGATAATACTGATCGGAGATTTATTGATCTTCTTTGGACTTTAACTTTCTTTGAACAATGTAAGTACTTGTATTACATAGTTTGATTATGACAGGGGTCCAATATATTATATGGGGCTGTTTTCATATCACTGTGTGTGTGCAAGGCAGGATTGGTGAATAGTGACATGTGTCTGGAGTAAGAACTACAACTGCCAGATATGTGAGGCTCACTGCTGTACTCAGACATGGCCCAAGTGTGTGAGCATGCCCAGTATGATCTTTCAGTATATTGTTGACTGACATTTGCTAAATTTGTTTAAGTGTGTGAGCATGCCCACTATGGGTATATACTATATGTGTGTGAAAAATGAAGTTGGTTTTTACTTCAGGGCTCACCTTTGTGTTGTACGTCAACAGGAAGTACGCTGTGCCTGCAGGGCTTCCATGAGTCAATTTGCATAGACTTATCAACATTTCTACATACAGGGGGGACAGCTATTATTAGTACATTTTTACCCGTGGGGGGGGGCACACCTGATTGTTACTGTGGGTGTACATAGAATGAGGGGTACACCTGACACTTATACACATTTGCTAGGCCTGCACTGCTATGTCAGGTACTCCATTTCAGTCTGTACTGTTGCCTATCGTACTGGCTTGAGGCATACCACTGTACTACAGACCTTAGCTTCCAATTACACGCATATTAGTTTGTGACTTCATAGCCTACCCAACCCACATCACACTGCCTAGCCTGCTGTTGTCTGTCTGCATAGGCCTGGGGGAAGGTTACCCATAGGCCTCTTCAGAGGGCATGATACAGCATTTATTTGTGTTTGCATTTGTCTACAACTGTCCTGCTGGCTGTGACTGTTAGGTATGTGACCCCCCCCCCCCGCCAACTGGTATGTGTGAGTGACTTAACTTGTGTCTGTGCCAGTATTGAGAGTGGTGCTGCAGGGCTGCCTATGTTGGATGCACATAGTACACTCCCTATACGTTTGAAAACAGGTAGTGTCAAGTCAGGCATCCCTTTTACTGTATGCGCAAGTCAGAGAGGGGTGTCATTTCCAGGGTTCCTACTGAGTCAGTGTATGTGCTATGCGTTTCCTCTTTGCCAATGCCAGGGCATACTGGGCATGCCACCTTCTGCCTACTGGGGCAGGCTCAGGTTGTTCCCCCTCCGAGTCACGTTGTGCCTGTACAGGCCTTGGCAATGGTGGGGGCTGTTTGGCCCTGCCCCATGCTGTTCCTGCTGCAGCTGTTTCCGCAGGATCATATTGTGTAGCATGGCACATACCATAACAATTTGGGTACATGTAGTTGGTGAGTACTGCAAGGCTCCACCAGATGTGTCCAGGCACCGGAACCGTGACTTGAGCATCCCAAACACATGCTCAATTATGATTCTTGTTTGTGGGTGTGCCTCATTATGGAGTTCTTGTTCAGGTGTGTGTGCATTTCTGATGGGTGTCATCAGCCATGGCTTCAGTGCGTATCCAGCATCCCCTACTAGGTGACCGTAGGGAATGTTCCCATTGGCAAATAACTGGTAGAGCTGGGTCAGATGCCAAATGTGGAAATCGTGATAGCTTCCAGGGCATCCAGCACACACATTCATTATTATGCCCTGGGCATCGCACACAAACTGGCAGTTGATAGAGGTGAAGCCCTTGCGGTTGATGTAGACCCTACCCCGCTCACCGGGTGGGGCTGTGATGCATATGTGCGTGCAGTCTATTGCACCCACTACCTCAGAGTATTCTGCTATTTGGTGGTAAAGATGCATATTGCTGGCCAATGCTTCACGGGAATTGTGGAAATATATGTGGTCACCGACATGTGCTGACATGGCATCCAGGAACTGGTGGAGTACCCTGGATGCTGATGCCTGTGAAATCCCCATCATATCACCAGTTGGTCTTTGGAAGGTACCTATAGCTAGTATTTTTAGGCCAACACATACCTTGGTATCCACTGGGATGGGTTCCCCTCTGTTGGTTGTGTGTGTGAGGCGTGGCCGGCACAGCTCAACAATTTGCTGTAGGAGGTCCCTGTCCACCCTACAGCACTCCACTATATCCAGCTCATGTAGCCCCTGGTAGGTTACCCTGGGTCTGTACACTCTTCTCAGTCTCCTCACTGTGGGTTGCTCAGCAGCATTCACATCACCACCCTCAGCACCTTGCAAATGTTGGTTTATGATAGCAAGATCAGCCCCTAACATTTTGTCTGACTTAAGCTTTTTAAGCTTTCCCTCTTTGTATACTGCAGTGTTTCAGAGTTCTTGAAAAAAAACAGGGGGAATGGTGTTTGCAGAGTTTAAAGTGCTGGGCTAGTCTGCTGCCTGTGTAATTGGCTGATTCTGATATATTTCACCTGGCAGATCTGCTAGTTCTCCTTGGTTAACTTCCTACTACTTATTTTCCTTCCTTTTGCCTTTCTGTTTCCACCCGGGGCAGCGCCTCGCAAACGCACGCACACGCTGTGTGCATGTTTGCAGAGAGTTTCCTATCTTTTAACAGTGAGCACCTTGGGTTTGAGGTTTTCAAATAGGACAACTGTAGACACGACTCTTTGCAGTCCTGAGCAACTCAGGGCAAACACGAGCCACTGTGCTCCAATTAGCTTACAACCTGTCTGACACAACCCCTCATGATGCCACCTATATTTTAGTCTTCTACTCACCTTCTCCTAATCTTACACTCTTGGGACATGCCTCACATGCTGGGGAAAATTGGGATTCAATATCCTTATCCTCACTTGCATAGGATTGCCTAGTAATGCATGGTTACATCCATCACACTGAGCTTCCCGCCCTTAGCAACCACTAGTTAGTAGCCATGTTGTCTTCAGCCTGCCATTCATCTGCATGGCAGAATAAGCTTTTTAGTGAAAATGCCTATTTTTGGCTTTTTTTTAATTATTTTCTTGTTTTTATAACCGCTGCACATTTGTGTGGTGCTGCGCTATGCTTAAACATCGGAGATCGGGGGAAAAAAGTTACATTTTTATCTTTTTAAACATTTTGCAATACCAATGGCCTTATATCTGGCCATTGGCATGCTTCCTCAACTGTATGCATCCTTTATTTGGAGCTGTCATAGCTCCGTTTAGCTATTTGCAGAAATGTACTCTGTTACCAACGGACTACATTTCTGCAGGTAACACTACCAGTAAATGAGGTAATTTGCATACCATGACGCTGTCCATGCAAGACTAGTTTTAGCAGCTCTCGTGCACGCCCCTGCCGGCTGTTCCCGGATCGCACGGCAGACATATTGCCTGCGTGAGCTCCTACACTCATCTTGCACTCCGTGCAAGCTTTCGTGAATCCGGGGGTTCACCTTAAAACTTACACAATAGCAATCTCAACCCCATTAATATTTGACCTCTGTCTAGTGCATATAAAGAAATATTAACTGTTGTTTTGATGGTATTAATTTATATCTTTATGATTTTCACATTTTACTAAATATCTCAAAAACCAAGTAACACAGACAAAACTCCTTAGCCTCATATGAAAGCTCTTAGGTAGATGAATAAAATGCTGCTGACAGTATGTAGGTAACTCGAGTGTTTGCTAAGATATTGTAAGTTGTTTACAAAATATTAAAAACATAATAGTTACTTTGACTTATAAAATTCAGTTTAAGACCTAGAAAGTAAAGAATACTACCACTATAAAAACAGTTTATGCTGAAGGGTTTGTCATTTATACTTCTTTGATAATTCCTATGGTTCCAGATAATATGAACATTTGTTTGAAATACGAGGACATAATATGATTCTGTCAAAAGGCTTAGGCTCCGCCCGTTGGAAGTTACACTGCAAACTTCATGAGCTCCACTGGAGTGAATGAGTTAAACAAACCATGAGTGAAATTCTGTCATTCACTCTGCGGGGTCCTTAGGAGCAGAAGAAACATGCTTTGTTCTGTTTCGTTTTCAAAGGGACATCTGTCCTGTAAAACTTAGAAAGCTAAGACTCCATATGACATTCCACAATCATAGTCAGAACTTTCTCTCTAACCAAAATATGAGGAAAACCCCTAGGCCCTTCGGAAATTATCAGCCACAGCTTCCCCGAACATCTGAAGCATACATCTGCAAGGCCTCTGGGGACGTGTGTGGGACTGTAATCATGTCGTCCTCCGAAGCTGTTGCAGTAGGGGAATCCAATGGAGGAGCTGGGCGATCATCTGGGCTTTTACTAGCCTTGGGAGAGATGTCAGTAGGAGGCGGGACAGTGGAAGAATTGGACCTACACTTCTCAGCCTTCCTCATGGATGGCTGACCGTCAGAGTGGGAAGTTCCCTACAAAGTGTGTTTTGCTAAAGATGATAGTTCTCAAAATACAAGGCCAAAGAGGAAATCTGACTACAGAGAGTGTTTGGGATGAAAGCTTGACAAATAAAACAGGACGTATGGTCGTGGGAAGCAGCAAAACAAAATAAGCACTTCTCGTGACGGTATTTATGGGGAATCTCTCCCCTGCACTGGCATTTACCCTTTCTGGATGACATGAACCCTACAAGCAACAAGCAAAATTAAAAAAAAAAAGACGCAACAGGGCACTTATATGAAAAGAGCTTGGTGTACCAGCAACAAAGTGGACATTCAGACCGATGATCAAACGATGGTGCTCAGAATGGCAGCAAAGAAGTTCTGAGGATGGTACATCCAGATGTCACCTTTATGTGTACCATAAAGCAACCTAAAGGCTTTGGTACACTGGCTGGATGTCGAGTCGGCCTTGGCAGGGGTTCCCCTATTGTAAAGGATACTGCAACAGTGAAACTGAAATGGAATGACCTTGATAAGGTCATTTTACAGACTAGCTGTTCCAGTTTGGTTGGTGACAAAGAAATAGAGTTGATCAAACTTCCTTAGGTCTTCAGTATGGTGAATGGAAAAATGAAGGATACAAGAGAAGTCTAACAATACTATCCTAAGAGTCAACTCAGTAGTCAGGGATCTGGGTACACAAACACACACACCAGCCTTACCTTGGACCACCACATGGCCAGAGTGGTGAGGAAATCCTTTTATGCTGCACTGCTTGTAAGTAAGGGTATGGCATCTAGGTCCAAGAAGGTTATCCCACAATACTCTGCCCTTATCAGACTAATCAGAGCACAGTGCTCCCTTCAGTAGGTACCTGACCAGGCAACTATAGTGACCTCAGAGGTTCCTTACAAAAAGAATACAAGGCATAACAAAACTTGCCTTTTGCAGAACACCTTTCAGCCATTTCCCTCTACCCAGTCTCCTAGAGATTGCTGAGGGGTGACCTATGCCTAGCTTACAGGCCATCTGCAAACCCCAAACTTACTTCCTATGTAGTCATAACTCAAACAGGACCAGAAATACAAGGTCTACGGACCACAATTTTGTCTGTGACTTGAACAAAAAATGCCGGAATGACAGATATGTATCCCAAATACTACCCCTCCTGTGCAACAGGCTTCCTATCCATGTGAATCTGAGTTCCTCTATTACCCAGTTAAGGGTGGAACCTAGACCTGTGGATAGGGAATAGGAAATTTACATTGTGCCTGACACCTATGTCCCTTATGGAGAGGGGTAGCTTATAAATGCCTGGCCCTCAATGTCCTACTTAGATACAGGATATCATCATTCTTCTGGGAAAAACTGGCTAGGCTTAGAAAGGCCTCCAGGGTCATTAACCTAGTAATGACCTATGAATCTATGAAACAAATACAACATGTTATTTGTTGGAAAAACTGGTAAATTTACGGTTTGATTTAAAAAGGTCTTGGTAGCTGCCTTCAGAAAAAAGGAAGGATTTGTTTGCAAGGATACCATAATTCTTGTGAAAACTAACATAAGAAGATTTGCAGAAATAAGCCTTAAGATCTGAGATCCTCTTGGCAAAAGTGACTGCCAAAAAAATAATTTTCAAGTGAGAAACTTGGGACCCACCTTGGCTGCAGATTCAAGGGGAGGAAGTGTTGCTTAGAGTTTGTAGAATGACAGAAATGTGAAGGAACTGGATCCCTCAGGGGAAGTCTACGAAGGAAAAAAAGTTATATTTTGCCATAATGTTCCATCTGTATTGTTGATCCTCATTCAGTCATTACACATGGGTATTGGTTCAGACCTCGGAACCAAGCCGGACATTTTCCAAGCTCGCGTCAGCTTCAAACTCTCGAGCTAAACTCTTACACATAATTCCCCTTTCCCTGTTACCTCAGATTGAGTTTGCAAGTCAAAAGAAGGCAGAGGCTACCTCTGCTCAAATAACCTAAGAGAACCGGATGGTGAGATCCACTAGAAGCCACATGAGGGGGAAGGAGGGAGGGTCGTAATGGCTGAACGAGGATCAACAATACAGATGGAACGTTATGGTAAGACAAACTTCTTTATCTGATATTGTTAATCCTCGTTCATTCCTTACGCATGGGACAGAGTCCCCAGCTACCTCTATTTCTGGGAAGCTCTCATGGAAGGACATTCCTGAGCACCACAGAACCGAAAGATGCTCTTCCCCTGGAGGCCAAATCCAATTTGTAATGATTGATGAAGGTATGAGGCGTAGACCAAGTTGCAGCTGCACAGATGTCATGTAAAGAAGCTCTGGCATGGAAGGCAGCAGAAGTTGCCACCGACCTTGTTGAATGAGCTTTCATTGTAGCAGGCAATGAGATATTACGTTGTGTATAAATGAGGGTCACACAGTCCTTCAACCATCTAGCTAATGTGACCTTAGCAACAGCAGATGCTAATCTAGGTCCAGAAAAGGCCAAAAATAACTGGTCAGATTTACGAAAGGACCTAGTCCTGTTTAAGTAAAAACGGATTTGCCTGTGGATATCTAGGGTATGTAGGCAATACTCTCCTCTGTTTGAATGATAGGGAAAGAAAACTGGCAATTCAATGGTTTGATTAAAGGACATTTCAGAGATCACTTTTGGCAGAAATTATGTCCCACAAATTGTGCAAGACCTTCATAAAAGGTGTGAATCATCTGAAGCCACCTTTTAGAGAACCTGTTCAACCATGGGATTAGTTCTCAGAGACACTATCTCTCTGAAAAATCAAGTATGGACTTTTGATACATAAAGCTTGAAGCTCAGAAATACATCTGGCAGAAGTAATAGTGACCAAAAACAAGGTTTTCCATGACAAATGCTTGAGGTCGCAAGAAGAACCTGGTTTGAAGGGTGGCATTGTCAGAGCTTGTAGAACTAATGATAAATTCCATGGTTGAACAGGTTCTCTAAAAGGTGGCTTCAGATGATTCACACCTTTTATGAAGGTCTTGCACAATTTGTGGGACATAAGTGAGGAATCTTGGACACCCTCATGGAAATTAGAAATTGCAGCCAAATCAACTCTAATGGGTAGAGGCCGATAGACCCAACTGGAAAAGGTCAGCCAGATAGTCTAGTATTATCGACACTGGGGCTGAGACAGGATCTACTTGTTTATCTTTCAGCCAACAGGTAAATCTTTTCCACTTGCTCAGATAAGTAATTCTAGTGGAAGACTTATGAGATGCAATGAGAATGTCATGTACTGGTAAAGAAAGATCATTCTGCCTGGCAATCACGGGAATTGGAGTACCCAAGCTGTGAGCTTCAGGCTGTTCAAGTTGGGATGAATCAGGTTCTGTGGATGTGAGATCAACTCTGGGGTTGCATGGAGACTCCATGGTCGATCTAGTAGGTGAGGCCAAAGAAGGGGAACCAAATCTGATGAAGCCAATATGGTGCTATGAGGATCACCTTGCTCTTCAACAGACGGGCTTTCTTCAGAAACTGGGGAATAAAGGGAAAAGGTGGAAATGCAAAAAGAAGACCCGAAAGCCAATCATGGACTACAGCGTCCCTGGGGAACTGTCCCTGAGGGGGAATCAGGGCAAAGTAGTTGCTGCATTTGTAGTTGGTTGGGGATGCAAAGAGGTCGCAGCAAGGACGGCCCCAGCGGTGGAAGATCGCCACCGCTATCAAGGGATTCAGGGACCACTCGTGAGGTTGAAGAATGCACCTGCTGAGTCTGTCTGCTATCACGTTGGAACCCTCGGGAATGTGCGTTGCTAGAAGAAAACGGTTGGTAGCCATCGCCATATCCTCATGGCCTCTCGACAAAGGGGGTGAGATTTGGTTCCACCTTGCTTGCTGATGTACCAGACCACCGCCATGTTGTCTGATTGAATCACAATTGTCCCAGATGGCAGCAGGGGATGGAATGCTTGCAACGCCAGAAGCACCGCCCTCAGCTCTAGAACATTTATATGCAGATGGATCTCCAGTTCGGACCAAGTGCCTTGGACTGTCTGCCCCTGGCATAGCCCCCCCCCCACCCCATCAGGGAGGCATCCGTGGTCACTGTGGCCTTGGGTTGCTGGGGGGAAAAGGGGCGAGACCATTGTGACAGATTGTGTGTCATCCATCAATTTAAATCCTGTTTGAACCTGTGGGTTACTGGAAGCATAGCTGAAAGAGGATGCTGAAAGGGATACCATTGGGTGAGCAGTAGCCATTGTAGAAGCCTCATATGAAACCTGGCCAGGGGGACAATGGTGATGGAGGCTGCCATGGAACCCAACAGCTGTAGAACCGAGTGAGCTGTGGATTTCTCCCTTGAAAGGATTGGAATCAGTTGTTGTTTTATCCTTAAAATTCTGTGCTCTGGAATGGCAGCTCTGCAGTTCTTTGTGTCCAAGATAACCCCTATGAATTCTGTCAACTGAGATGGGGTGAGACTGGATTTTTGCCGGTTTATGGTTATGCCTAGCCTTTGTGCAGTGAGGAGAGAGTATGCCAGGGCTTCTTCCAGTAGATGTCGAGTAGGGGCAGAAATGAGCCAGTCATCTAGGTATGGAAACACCTGGAATCCTTGAAGTCGCAAGTGAGCTGACACGACTGCCATGCACTTTGTGAACACTCTGGGGGCTGTAGAGAGTCCGAAGGGCAGTACTCTGAATGGACAGTGACTGGCTCCCGCACGGAAGCGCAGAAATCTTCTTGATGGCCTGTCCACTTTTATGTGGTAGTACACATCTTGAAGATCTATCGAGCACATCCAATCAACTTTTTCCAAAAGCGGGAGGATAGACTGTATTGTGACCATCCAGAATTTTTGTTCTCTCACAAACTAGTTCAATACACTGAGATCCAAAATTGGTCTCCAGTTCCTGGTTTTCTTTGGCACCAAAAATAGTTTTGAGTAGAATCCAGATCCTATCTGATCTGGAAGGACTATTTGGATGACTCTCTTTCTTAGCAGCTTTTCTGTCTCTAGTGCTGCTTCTTTCCTTTCACTAGGTGGAATGTCGGGGAGGTTTTTTTGAAGGGACCGGACAAACATCGAAGGGGATATGAGAGCCTTTGGTTATAATCCTTTGTACCCAAGAATCGGTGGTGATGGTTAGCCAGGCAGAAAAGTACAACGAGAAACGACCCCCAACTTCCTCCAGAGGAAAGGAGTTAGGCCGCTCCTCAGGAGCGCTGGTAGGATTGGTCAGGGAAAGAGTCCCTGGAACCCTGGTTACGCGGACCCCCTCTGCCCCGAAAGAAGAGTCTTCCCTGTGAGTTTCCACCTCTGCCTCTAGGGGAGAACTCAGCCTGTGTGTCACAGAAAAGACCCTGAGATTTCTTGAACCATATCTTCCCACTCTTTTGGTTTCAGGAGAAAGCACGTTGAGGGGAAGAATAACGGACACCTACGGCAGAAAGGGTCTTACCATCCTGTTCACATCTGGCCAGTGTGCTCTTAACTTTTGGTCCAAACAACGAAGAGGCCTCAATGGGAGGGTTAAGAAAAGATGCCTTAAAGGGTTCAGCAAAATTGCACAAGCGCATCCAGGCATGTCATCTCAAGACCGCAGCTGAACCTGCCACTCGAGCTGCTCCTTCTGATGAGTGAGATATCAGTCGCATACAGGAGTTAGAAATTGGTTCAATGGTGGCCAGCTGAGAGGCCAGTTTGTCACAGACCTCATCAGACACGGCAACAGCCAAGGTTTCAGAGAGCTCGGAAATCAGATCCCTTTGAAGCCTGGTAAAGTGTGCCATATAATTCAGGGACCTGATAGCAAAGGTCGCTGATGCAAAGGTGCGCTTCCCTATCCTGTCCAGGGCCCGGGACTCTTTGTTAGGCAGGTGGACAGTCTGGCTTTCTTCCTCTGCCAGATCCTTTTTTGTTGCGGCCGCCACCACCAAAGCATCCACAGGAAGATCTTTTGACCAATGGGGATCCATAGCAGGAGGGGACAAAATCTTATCTGGCCTCCGGGGAATAGCCTCGACAGTATCAGGAGCCTTCCACGCACCCTGCACGATGAGCCAGACAAGTTCATCGGCAGGTGGAATAACCCAGGGGGTAGAGGGCCGGGTGCAAAAAGCCTGCAGGAACACAGACTCCTCAGAGGTTGGACTAGAGGGCTGCCAGTCACCTCTCTGTTTAAGGATTTTGAGGATATCACCGAAGGATACCTCAGAGGGTGACCCAAGGGGATCCTTCCCCCTCATCAAAGTCTGTGTCTTCAGTGAGGGACTCCTCTGTGGAGTCCATGTGCTTCCTCTTACATAAACTTTTCCGGTGGACTTCCTCCGAGGGAGAAGCCGGGGAAGACAGAGGAAAAGGGGTTTCCTGCGGGAATATGTCCTGAAGCCCTTGCACCCAGTGTCTGCTAGGTGTGACTTGTGAAACAAGTGTACCAGAGGAGGGCGGGGGGGATAGACAGTCCGGTATCGCCAGCAGAAGCGAAAGCCTTCTCCATCAGTTGGAAGGCTGGTCCACCTGAAGAGAAGTGAATGTCCAAGATGAGAGTCACCCCTCCCTTAAGTGGCTCAGACTGCCGACTCGGAGTCCCCGGATGGCTGTGGAGCAGCAAATTACGCATGTCACAACTGTCATCCTGGGTCACAGCAAAACTTTCCTGCCACGAAGGCAAATGAGGTTCCTTAGTGAGATCCATAAAAGGAACCGCAGAGGGGGAAGACTGTGCTATATCCATGGACTTCAAAGACAATGAAGGAGGAGAATAAGAAGGGGTCTTTGGAGATGGGTGATCACCTCCCAAGGAAGGATAGGTCCTGGGGGGTGGGATACCTCTGGCCAAAAGTACTTGGTCTAGAAGATGCAGCACGTGTTTGGAAAGGCTTCTAGTGGACCTCACGGAGGATTGAGGGTGAAACAGGCCTGTCTTCAGAAGAGGCAAACTCGGTGCCCATCTCACCAGTCCGCACCGAGAACAATGGTGCTGAGAGAGACTGGACTACGGGTGTCTGCACCGAGGAAGTCATCTGTGCCGAGGTCACGGTCTGCACCGACACAAGGGTCGGTGCTGAAGTGGTTGTCGGTACCAAAGCTGGAACCAACATTGGAGCCAACACCGGAGGAGTCGGTTCCGAGTAAGATGTCAGAGCCGACGTGGTCAAGGTCTGCGCCGACTGAGCGGTCGGTGCCGATACAGTGGTAATAGTCTGAACCGAGGAGCCCCTCTGTGCCGATATAGTGAAGGCTGCAGGAGAAGACGGAGCAGAGATCAGTAATAGAGCCGAAGGTCTAGTCACCGAAAGCACTGGGGCTGACTGAGTAAGCTCCGGAGCAGAAACCTTAGCCTTTTTAGGTTTTGGATGGCGGGAGTCCCCAGCCGGGGATGAAGGCAAAGACTTGGCCTTAGTAAGAATATCCAGAATTTTCTTATGGGCTCTAGGAGGGGTTGAGGCCTCCGACCCAGAAATAGCCTCTGAAAAGGGAGAGTTAAGAAGTCCCTTCAGCAACAACTTGTTTTTCCTTTCTAACAAGGTTCTGTTAGAAATATTTTCACAGACAGTACAGGGAGGGTCAACAGATAAATGGGACGCCCCCCCCCCCAAACAATAAACACACAAAGAGTGTGTATCAGATGTAGGTAATTTGTGTCCACAATCAGAACACCTTTTAAAACCTGGACTACCTTTCTTATCTGCCATGACAGAAAACAGTGACAGTAGAATGGGTACCAGCAATGGTACAAAAGAATACCCGAAGGTATGAAAAAAAGGGAAGACTGCCAACAATGGTAGGAGAGAAATACCATGCGGTAAACGGAGTAGATAAAGGAGAAGAAAAACTCAAGAAAATATGGTCACTAGATGCGATAGGGTAAGGGACAACGAAATAGAAACTTTTCTGACAGGAAAAAGTTATATAAATGACTATTCTGACAACAAATAACTATACTTAGCTCAAGAGAAGCAGCCTGACACGACCAAATGGGAACACGGCAAACGAAATCTGAGGTAACAGGGAAAAGGGAATTATGGGTAAGAGTTTAGCTCGAGAGTTTGAAGCTGACGCGAGCTTGGAAAATGGCCGGCTCGGTTCCGAGATCGGAACTGATACCCATGCGTAAGGAATGAACGAGGATTAACAATATCAGATGTACTCCTTAAAAAGGGTTTGGATAACCTAAGTTAGGCAATAGGGGACTGGTCTTCTCCAATGTGAAAACTTAAAATAGTAGTTAACTGAACTCTGGTAGTAAAACAGCCAGGCCCATTACAAAAAAGAGAAACTAGAAAATCTAACACAGCTGGAAGAGTAGCCAAAAAAGGAACCAGATTCCTCTGAGAGGCCCAAACAGAAAACCCTTGTAAATCTTTCCAGTAGATGGTCTCTGGGATGGGGCATGAATATGGATTACTTGGGAGGAAAGCCTGGATTGACTAATCATCACTGGAAGTGAAGAAATCAAGTGACTGATCTGAGGGCTTGAATGTCTGGATGAGGCATTTTGGACGAATGAGAAAGAGTTCCAAGTTGGGATCTAGCATCCAAGTGGGGGTGTATCAAATGAGGCCAAAGAAAGGGAAACCACACTTCTTGAGGACAGAGGGGGGAAATAAGGATGACTATGACCTTCCTCTGTTGCATTCAACAAAAACTTTGGGAGGAGTTGGAGGAAAGGCATACAAGAGACTGATGGAAAATGTGGGTCAGATCATCCCTTGGTGACCCCCCCCCCTTCCAAGAAGGAAGAGGGCAAATTACCTGCTGACCTTGGTATTGTGAGTAAAGACAAACAGTTCAAAGGACTGTTGGCCCCAGAGATGGAAAATCTAGTTTGCCACCTTCAGATTTAGGGACCACGCGTGATGCAAGAGGATAGCCCTACTTAGCCTGTCCACCAGAACACTGGATTTCCCTGGAATGTGCGTTACTATCAGAAAGTGGGTGGGTACCATCAAAAACTGGTTCAGAAAGGAAAAGTTAAGAACTGCTCTCCAAGAAGCAACTTTCTCTGGCAGCAGAAACATCTTTGAATAAAACCCTTCTAACTGAGGAGAAGGAAGAGAAATAAATGAAAGCTAGTAATTCCCATAACACTAGATCATGCTGTCTTCTTCCATCTGCCTTAACCTGTGGGTTATTGAATCCAAAGGCAGCACTTGAAATTCTACAGCCCCAACTCTCCACCTCCACTACCCATAATACACTGCCCCTCACTGAATCTCCTCAGATTGAGTTAGCCCTGCCCATACTTCTAAGCAATAACCCAAAAGAAAAAAAAAGTTTCCCAAAAGGAGGAATAAACAGACACCAGACCAGGTACAAAAAAAACAAATGCTACCTTCAGTAGCCCAAGTAAGAGCTTTGGGGCTGGTTTGCAGTGTCAGCTAGAGGTAATACAAAAGGAATGACCATTTTTCCACCTGTGTCCCTGTTGGACAGTGGCATAGGGTGCTGACTTGTTGGAACATGGCCTAAATTCTTGGTTAGGCTTGTAAGGGCCTCAGGCCCAATAGCCCTGTAACTTCCTATGATCCTATGATTTGTAAGGGGCGAAAGGAAGGAGGGATGTTTGAAATGAACAGAAGGTGGCAACACAGATCTAGCATTATGGTAAGTACAAAACTTTCATATCCAATGTTATATTTTCTGTCCGTCACAGCCTATGAGGCAGTCTCTTCAGCCATTAAAAAAACAGGATTTTATTAGGAGAGAACATTCTGTAAAATTGTGGAACCAAAAGTAGACCAGGACCTGGACTGTATATCTAATATATAATGGTTTACAAAGGTATAAGTGCTAGACTAGGTAGCAGCTACACAAATTTTACCCTAAGGAAGCTTGGGTAAAGAAAGCAGTTGACATGCCATCCACCCTTGCATAGGTTCATAGGAGATTACTAGGCTAACAGCTTAACCGCCCTTACAGGCCTAGCCAATATAACCCGATTATACCCAATATATAGCCCTTAGGGGGAAGATGATATCATAGATTTGTGCCTATGCCTCGAGTATCGTACAAACTGCCCCATCCAAAAGGGACGCAGGCATTACCCCAGGAATGAATCTGTGATAGCCTATCCACTGATCCAAACTGAGTTTGAAGGGGACCAGGGAAGGGATCTTCTTAATGTGAATAGGAAAGCCTGTTCCAATGAAAGGGCAGTCTCTGAGACATCTGTCTCTCCAGCATGTTTTGTTTGAGTCGCTGACCAAGTTTAGATCCTTAGAGTGGGTGACCATTGTGCTGTTTGAATTGCAGATGTGCAGCAACTCCCGCAGAGCTGGATTTGTGAGTGCCTTGTAGGTCAAGCAAAGGTCACCTTTTAACAGACAGTAAAACAAGAGATATTTTCCTGCTCTTACTGTCACCTTTTAACAGACAGTAAGAGCAGGAAAATATCTCTTGTTTTTCCTGCTTTACTAGTTTAGTCCAGTTTCAGAGTTGCTGATTCCTGGGCTTTGGTTGTAGTTCCTGTGTACTGTTTCCTTGCCTTATTTGGGGGAGAGGAAGTTACCTTGCTTACCAGTGGGAGTGGGAAGCATTGAGCTGCCTTTTGTCCAGTTTTGTGAGGTTTCAGCCAGTAACTAGTAGTTTATTGGTCGTTTTGGGCCAGTTTCTAGCTTTTTCCAGCCCCCTGGTATAAAACGCGGTAAACGCGTTAAGCCGATTTAGCCGGATCTGCCACTGTTGCACACTAGGGCAGCGCCGGTTAGGCAGGTTTAAACTATTCGGGCTACCTAAAGTCCACTCTTCAAATTTTCCTTAAAACTACCTTCCTCGAACTATACTACTGATCTAATCAGCGTATCCTATAACTAAAAGATCATCTCCACTTGACTCCAAGTAGACTATTCTCTATCTGTTAAACCTAGCACTTGCTCCTACAGTACTTATTACCTTGATACGGCACTCTTGTCATAGATAGTACCCCAAAAGGTAACCCCCATTTCTCGGTCACCCACGTCCCCTGAATCTTTTTAAAGTTTTGTCTATCCTTCTAGCATGTCGAGGATCAGTTGCTAGTATCCTCTCCTGCTCAGCTGGTGAACCTGGGAATACTGAGGCAATGTTACAATTGCCTCATGTACACAGACAACCCTCTCCTCCTCCCACAAAACACAAATACATGCGAGAGATGCAACTATACGGCCAAACTGGAGGCTGAGCTCTCTCAACACAGGACTGGCAAGACCAGTCAGGAGGAGAAGGCTACCACACACACTATAGACCCAGTCTCACATAGCACCATTACAACCTCAAATCATACACATAAACACACAAAGACATACTCGGAGGCTCTGATCAGAAATCTACCAAAACAGCAGAGGCCACCAAAGCAGACACCCAAACAACCACCACCTCAGAACACAACACCTGCAACACATAGACCTCACAGTCAGAGTGTCAAACAGTCACAGCCCTTAAGGCCAAACACAATGCCAGACACACTAGTCATTGGTGACTCCATAGTCAGACACACTGACGTCCGCCACCAGACTGAGTAAGGAGAAGGTCACAGTAAGCTGCCTGTCGGGCGCTAGAATCCGCCACATAACGCAAGCACTCAGGTCTCTCAACAGCAAGTACAAATATGACTCAGTCATTGTCCACGCTGGTGTAAACGACCTGAGACGCACCTCCTTGGACTACATGAAAAGAGACATTGAGGAGCTCTCTGATTATGTAGCCCAGGCAGGTATGACCCTGACCTTGAGCAGTATCCTACCTTCACCAAGAGTGATGCCACAATACAGAGATAAGATGATCAGCTTTAACAATTGGCTTAAACACTGGTGTCATTCAAAGGGGATCCAGTATCTGTCTGCCTGGGATGACATGCTGGACAAGCCACGCTGCTTCAAGGGACGGCTTGCACCTGTCACCCTGGGATTCCGGATATTGGCAAAGGCTCTTGCCACCCCCATAGTGCCTTTTAGGCAAGGCTCAAATTCTAAACCTACCACCCTAGAACACAAAAAGGAAAAAACTAAGGGTAATGCTGCTCAATGCCAGAAGTCTAAATCTCAAAATGCACACTCGAGGCCCTTCTCAGTATGGAGAACATCGATGTCTGTGCTGTGACAGAAACCTGGTTCAAGGCTCCTAAGAGCACCCCAGCGCTATCAGGTTTTACCTCATATCATGCCCGCCCCAAAATCCGGACAATACCAAGAAAGGAGGGGTATCCATATTCATCAAGGACACCCACACCTCAAGACTGGTGGCAACGCACGATGCATCGGAGACCATCAAGGTGCAATTAACCATAGGCAAGACTGCTCTGCAAATTGTAGCATGTTACAGGCCACCCTCACAAACTCAGGAACCTCACATGGCCTTCCTGAAAACACTAGAGGGATAAATGTATCACCAAACACCATCATACTAGGTGACTTCAATTACCCTAATATAGACTGGGAACACTACTCAAGCCCAAACACCCTAGCCCAAAAGTTCCTGGAATTCATAAACTCAAATGCCATGGAACAACTAGTCACCATCCCCACAAGAGGAGATAACATACTTGATCTCATCATCACGAACATGGGAGCACAATGTTCAACACCGGAAGTATACCCCTCACTGGTGAGATCAGATCACAAACTAATCTCGCTGGAGGTACTCATCCCACCCCCACCTGAAATAAAAAAGACCACAGTAAAGAACTTCTCAAAAGCCGACTTCACACTTCTAAAGACTAGTGTGGTCTCCTTTAAGGCCCCCGAGCTGGCGGAAAACAGTACTCAAGCCGCAGAATCACTTACAAACACCTTCTACCAGCACCTGCAGGACTGCATGGATAAGGCAATCCCAAACAAAACAAAGACTCTTAGTATCAAAGGCAAGCATCCAGTCTGGTGGACCCCCGCCATAAACAAACTCTACAATAAAAGGAGGAAGCTACTACAAGATAGAGCAAAATCCTTAAAAGGTAAGACACCCTTGATCACTATAAGTAAAAAACTAAGAGCTCTCATAAAATCATCCAAAGCAAATTACGAGAGAAAGATAGCTAAAGACTCAAAAGACAATCATAAGGCCTTCTTTAGCTATGTTAGAAACCTAGGAGGAAACTCCCAGATATGCTCAGAACTAGTTCAAAACGATGTGAAGATTACTGATCCTACAGACATTGCCAACATACTGGCTGACAGGTTCAGTGCAAACTTCTCCCCCCCCTCCCCCCCAAAAGGAGAGATATCTATACCAAACGATTGCAGCCCCTCAAACATCTCCAGCGCCCAAGTGAGAATTGCTCTCTCCAAAGCAAAAAACACAGCATCCATGGGACTTGATGGTGTCCCCGGCTGTGTGCTCCACGAACTCAATGAGGAATTAAACCCACAGCTAGGACAGCTGTTTAATCAAAGTCTTACCTCTGGATACGTACCAAGGGAGTGGCGCACTGCAACTGTGGTCCCACTTCACAAAGGCGGTGCCTCCACCGACCCTGGAAATTACCGGCCCATTAGCTTGACAAGCCTTATCTGCAAAGCCATGGAGAGGATCATAATGGACCTCATAAATAAAGACATAGGGAATTTGCAGACTTTGGATCCAACCCAGTTTGGCTTTGTCAAAGGCAGATCATGCCTTTTAAACTTGGTTGACTTCTTCGAAACAGTCACCAAAGCCATTGACGAGGGAAAGGCAGTCCATACAGCCTACCTCGATCTGGCTAAGGCCTTCGATACAATACCCCACTCGGGTATCATTGAAAAACTCATCAGCTTAAATGTTAACCCATACATCACAAGATGGGTTGCAAACTGGCTGAGTGACAGAACCCACAGGGTCAGAGTTGCTGGCGCCATGTCAGACTCAAAGCCTGTCACAAGTGGTGTCCCACAGGGCTCAGTCCTGGGCCCACTCTTGTTTGGCATCTACTTTTCCGAAGTACAAGCAAACACAGGAGGGTTATGGCTGACAAAGTTTGCAGATGACTGCAAACTGGGCGCCATAGTAGAAAACACATCTGACACAGATATCCTTCAGAAGGGTCTCACAGAAACGGATAACTGGTGCCAGAGCCACGGCCTGAAGTTAAATGCCAAAAAATGCATAGTCATACCCTTTGGGAAAAACAAGGTTACCCCTAGCTACCAAATAGGTGGCAATCCACTGAGCACAGAAGAAGTTATCAGAGACCTGGGGACCCAGGTTGATAGTAGTCTGTCATTCGACACCCATGTAGCTAAAGTAGTTAGGAAGACCTTCTACATTGCCCACCTTATCATGAAGGGATTCTCATCTAGATCAAGGGAGGTCATAGTCTCCCTTTACTCATCACTCATCAGACCAATGATTGAGTACAATGCCCCATTCGGGATGTATCTGACCCGACACTTGCAGCAGCTGGAGAGGCCACAAAAGTTCCTCACCAAAAGGATAAAGGGTCTCAAAAATCTGTCCTATGCTGCCCGACTGAAAGAACTCCAGCTCTATTCAGTCGCCACGCTTGCTCAGAGGTGACCTTTGCCTAACATACAAGGCCATGTCAAACCCAGATTTGATGAATATGCTTCACCACAAAAAAATCTAGATCCATCAGAGCCACAAGGGCGGGAGACTTAAACCTCGACACGGCTATTAATAGGACGTGCTGGAGGGATAGATTCATCACCCAAAGACTCCCTATGCTGTGGAACAAAATCCCGGTACATGTGAGGCAGAGCACCTCGCTGGCCTTGTTCAAGAGAAATCTTGACCAATGGATGGGAGATCGCAGATATACCCCAGGGATTACCTCAGTGTCACTGCTCGACAGAGGCACAGCAAAATAATGGGTATAGTTCCCCATACTAAAGGGGTGGCGTAAGCCACAAAAAGATGGGCTAGGCTTGTAAATACCCTCGGGCAGATAGCCTAGTATGAACCTATGAACCTATGAACAAGGTAAAGGGATAGAGTTTTTAGTCTATCCACATAGGATATGTTGTTTACATCATACATTTTTTTGCGAGGAACCTCTGAGGTCGCTCCAGCTGCTCTAAATGCCTAGTCAGGTACATGTCAAATAGCACACTGTACTTGATTATTGGTCTAATGACTGCTGGGTACAGCGGGACTATAACTTCCTTGATCTGGAAGCCAAACCTTTACTTATAAGTTGTGCCACATAGAAGGACTTCCTCACCACTGAGGACACATGGAAGTCAAACCTCAGGCTACTATCTGTGTACCTAGATCTCTCACCTCTGAATCTACTCTTAGGGATGTACTATTTATGATGTAATTTGCAGGAATATCAGACTTCCCAAAGGGTATGACAATGCATTTTTTCACATTTAATTTTAGGCCATGGTTCTAGCACCAATCATTTGTCTGATCTAGATCCTCCTGAAAATATCTACATCATTGGGGGATTCAGTGATTGCCCTCAGTTTTGCAGTCATTGGCAAACTTAGTCATCCAGTGGTCTTTCACATTAGCCTGGACTTCAGGGAAGTATATTCCCAACTGGGGTCGTGCCATTGCTAAACTCTGTGGCACACCACTAGTACCTGGCCTGTTGCTGTATCTGGATTCACCTACTTTAACCCTGTGTCCTGTCTATTAGTCAACTGGCTATCCATCTGCTGATGAAGGGGATTTATGCCCACTTTTGTGAATTTATAAAACTCAAGTGGAAAATTCTGTCAAAACGCCTTGGCCAGGTCAAGGTAGCAGGTATATACACTGTTTTAAGCTCATCCATGACCTTAGTGACATTCTCAAAGAAATCCACCTGATTCAGCAGGCATGACATGCCCTTGACAAAGCCAAATCAGGTGAGGTCCAGTGTTTGGAGGTTTCCTACATCATTATTTATGAAGTATATGATTCTTCTTCCATGGCCTCACATATAGGACTAGTCAAAGTTATGGGTCTGTAATTTCCCAGGTCAGTGTATATAGCCCCCCCCCATATGAACAGGGGGGGCTGTTGCTGCCCTCCACTCCCATTGGGAGAAAGCCAATCCTGAGGCTGTGGTTAAATAGAGATATTAATGGGCTTGATGACTAAATCTCCTATGAAATCAGGACTTTTGACATTTGTTAATCAAGTTGGTTCAAGTGAGCCTTTTCAGTGGAGACCTGAGGAGTAAAGCTCCAAAGTTTTACAAACCAGTAAGTAGTGATAATTCCACAGAAATATTTATGAATAGAGGAAAGAAATATGTATGAATACAGGAAAGACACTAAAAACTTGCAGTAATAAATACATTTGCAGGATGCAATTAATATTTTTGTAATTAGGTAGGAAAAAAACAGGAAGAAAAAACAGTGTTAGAATAGGGCATATCTTACGAAAAGAAATTCACAGCTTGACACTAGTAAAGAAAAGATAACTAAAGTAGAGCTTAAGATAGACATATTTAAATGGGGTTACAGTATTGAAGCTCACGGAGTAGAAAAAGTAAACAGTGTGTTTAGAGTAGAGAAAAAGAGGAGTCTAAAATTTGTGTGAAGAATGCTGGAGAATGAAAAGTGGCGTGGAGGAATTAGGTAGGCTCATGACAGGGGCAGGACCTTGGGTGAAGTAGGAGTCGTTTTAGTCCCTTTTTGAAGTGCTTGGGGTGGAAGAGGGTCCTTATGAACGAGGGGAGTTTGTTCCAGGCTTGGGCTACAGTGCATCTCTACAGTAGTTTTCCAATGTTTTTGTTAGGTTTAACGCTATCAAGAAGTTGTTGATTGAAAGTATAAAGAGGATGACTGGGGATGTAGTAGGATAGAAGGGAGAAGAGAGAGGGGCAGGATATAGGTTTGTATAGAATGGAATGTAGGAGTTGTTGGGGGAATTCTAGCCATACGAGGTGAGTTAGTAGCAAATCTAACTATTTTGTGGTAAGTTTGTTCCAGCTAAGATAAAAATGTAGGCTGGATGTTAGTAAAGACTGAGGCAGCATAAAGAAGGGAGGGAAGGAGGAATGCTTGAGCCAGGGAGAGTTTAGTGACAGAAGTAAGAAATGTCTTACTTCTGTATAGTAGACCTAGTTTTAGGTGTTTTATTTTAAATAATTAGCTGGATATGCAGGTTAAATTTTAGTTCATCATCAATAATGGTACCTAAGAGCTTGGTGTGAGGTTTGGCTTTGATGGTGAACTTGTCAAGGGAAGGGATGTGATGAACAAAGATGATTTCTGGTGAGATAGAGGACAAGGAAGGAACAGCAAAAGTTTACGATAAGTTCATAGGTTCATACTAGGCTATCTGCCCGAGGGCATTTATAAGCCTAGCCCATAGTTTTGTGGCTTAAGCCACCCCTTTTGTATGGGGAACTATACCCATTACTTTGCTGTGCCTCTGTCTAGCAGTGACACTGAGGTAATCCCAGGAGTATATCTGCGATCTCCCATCCATTGGTCAAGATTTCTCTTGAACAAGGTCAGCGAGGTGCTCTGCCTCACATATACCGGGATTTTGTTCCACAGCATAGGGAGTCTCTGGGTGATGAATCTATCCCTCCAGCACGTCCTATTAATAGCCGTGTCGAGGTTTAAGTCTCCCGCCCTTGTGGCTCTGACGGATCTAGATTTTTTGAGGTGAAGCATATTCATCAACTCTGGGTTTGACATGGCCTTGTATGTCAGGCAAAGGTCACCTCTGAGCAAGCAGTAAGCGACTGAATAGAGCTGGAGTTCTTTCAGTCGGGCAGCATAGGACAGATTTTTGAGACCCTTTATCCTTTTGGTGAGGAACTTTTGTGGCCTCTCTAGCTGCTGCAAGTGTCGGGTCAGATACATTCCGAATGGGGCATTGTACTCCATCATTGGTCTGATGAGTGATGAGTATAGGGAGACTATGACCTCCCTTGATCTAGATGTGAATCCCTTCATGATGAGGTGGGCAATGTAGAAGGTCTTCCTAACTACTTTAGCTACATGGGTGTCGAATGACAGGCTACTGTCAACTTGGGTCCCCAGGTCCCTGATAACTTCTTCTGTGCTCAGAGGATTACCACCTATATGGTAGCTAGGGGTAACCTTGTTTTTCCCGAAGGGTATGACTATGCATTTTTTGGCATTTAACTTTAGGCCATGGCTCTGGCACCAGTCATCCGTTTCTGTGAGACCCTTCTGAAGGATATCTGTGTCAGATGTGTTTTCGACTACGGCGCCCAGTTTGTAGCCATCTGCAAACTTTGTCAGCCATAACCCTCCTGTGTTTGCTTGTACTTCGGAAAAGTAGATGCCAAACAAGAGTGGGCCCAGGACTGAGCCCTGTGGGACACCACTTGTGACAGGCTTTGAGTCTGACATGGTGCCAGCAACTCTGACCCTGTGGGTTCTGTCACTCAGCCAGTTTGCAACCCATCTTGTGATGTATGGGTTAACATTTAAGCTGATGAGTTTTTCAATGATACCGGAGTGGGGTATTGTATCGAAGGCCTTCGCCAGATCGAGGTAGGCTGTATGGACTGCCTTTCCCTCATCAATAGCTTTGGTGACTGTTTCGAAAAAGTCAACCAAGTTTAAAAGGCATGATCTGCCTTTGACAAAGCCACACTGGGTTGGATCCAAAGTCTGCAAATTCCCTATGTCTTTATTTATGAGGTCCATTATGATCCTCTCCATAGCTTTGCAGATAAGGCTTGTCAAGCTAATGGGCCGGTAATTTTCAGGGTCTGTGGAGGCACCGCCTTTGTGAAGTGGGACCACAGTCGCAGTGCGCCACTCCCTGGGTACGTATCCAGAGGTGAGACTATGATTAAACAGCTGTCCTAGCTGTCGGTTTAATTCCTCGTTGAGTTCGTGGAGCACACAGCCTGGGACACCATCAGGTCCCATGGATGCTGTGTTTTTTGCTTTGGAGAGAGCAGTTCTCACTTGGGCGTTTGAGATGTTTGGGGGGCTGCAAACATTTGGTATAGATATCTCTCCTTTAGGGGGGGAGGGGGGGAGAAGTTTGCACTGAACCTGTCAGCCAGTATGTTGGCAATGTCTGTAGGATCAGTAATCTTCACATCATTTTGAACTAGTTCTGAGCATATCTGGGAGTTTCCTCCCAGGTTTCTAACATAGCTAAAGAAGGCCTTATGATTGTCCTTTGAGTCTTTAGCTATTTTTCTCTCAGAATTTGCTTTGGATGATTTTATGAGAGCTCTTAGTTTTTTACTTATAGTGATCAAGGGTGCCTTACCTTATAAGGATTTTGCTCTATCTTGTAGTAGCTTCCTCCTTTTGTTGTAGAGTTTGTTTATGGCTGGGGTCCACCAGACTGGACGCTTGCCCTTGGTACAAAGAGTCTTTGTTTTGCTTGGGATTGCCTTATCCATGCAGTGCTGCAGGTGCTGGTAGAAGGCATTTGTAAGTGATTCAGCGGCTTGAGTACTGTTTTCCGCCGGCTCGGGGGCCTTAAAGGAGACCACACTAGTCTTTAGAAGTGTGAAGTCGGCTTTCGAGAAGTTTTTTACTGTGGTCTTTTTTATTTTTGGTGGGGGTGGGATGAAGACCTCCAGCAAGATTAGTTTGTGATCTGATCTCACCAGTGAGGGGTATACTTCCGGTGTTGAACATTGTGCTCCCATGTTCGTGATGATGAGATCAAGTATGTTTTCTCCTCTTGTGGGGATGGTGACTAATTGTTCCATGGCATTTGAGTTTATGAATTCCAGGAACTTTTGGGCTAGGGTGTTTGGGCTTGAGTAGTGTTCCCAGTCAATATTAGGGTAATTGAAGTCACCTAGTATGATGGTGTTTGGAGATACATTTATCCCCTCCAGTGTTTTCAGGAAAGCCATGTGAGGTTCCTGAGTTTGTGAGGGTGGCCTGTAACATGCTACAATTTGCAGAGCAGTCTTGCCTATGGTTAATTGCACCTGGATGGTCTCCGATGCATCGTGCGTTGCCACCAGTCTTGAGGTGTGGGTGTCCTTGATGAATATGGATACCCCCCCCTCCTTTCTTGGTATTGTCCGGATTTTGGGGCCGGAACGCATGGTATGAGGTAAAACCTGTTAGTGCTGGGGTGCTCTCAGGAGCCTTGAACCAGGTTTCTGTCACAGCACAGACATCGATGTTCTCCATACTGAGAAGGGCCTCGAGTGCGTGCATTTTGAGATTTAGACTTCTGGCATTGAGCAGCATTACCCTTAGATTTTTTCCTTTTTTGTGTTCTAGGGTGGTAGGTTTAGAATTTGAGCCTTGCCTAAAAAAGGCACTATGGGGGTGGCAAGAGCCTTTGAAAATATCCGGAATCCCAGGGGTGACAGGTGCAAGCCGTCCCTTGAAGCAGCGTGGCTTGTCCAGCATGTCATCCCAGGCAGACAGACATTGGATCCCCTTTGAATGACACCAGAGTTTAAGCCAATTGTTAAAGCTGATCATCTTATCTCTGTATTGTGGCATCATTCTTGGTGAAGGTAGGATACTGCTCAAGGTCAGGGTCATACCTGCCTGGGCTACATAATCAGAGAGCTCCTCAATGTCTCTTTTCATGTAGTCCAAGGAGGTACGTCTCAGGTCGTTTACACCAGCGTGGACAATGACTGTGTCGTATTTGTACCTGCTGTTGAGAGACCTGAGTGCTTGCGTTATGTGGCGGATTCTAGCGCCCGACAGGCAGCTTACTGTAACTCTCTCCTTACTCAGTCTGGTGAGCGGGACGTCAGTGTGTCTGACTATGGAGTCACCAATGACTAGTGTGTCTGGCATTGTGTTTGGCCTTAAGGGCTGTGACTGTTTGACACTCTGACTGTGAGGGTCTATGTGTTGCAGGTGTTGTGTTCTGAGGTGGTGGTTGTTTGGGTGTCTGCTTTGGTGGCCTCTGCTGTTTTGGTAGATTTCTGATCAGCGCCTCGGAGTATGTCTTTGTGTGTTTATGTGTATGATTTGAGGTTGTGATGGTACTATGTGAGACTGGGTCTATAGTGTGTGTGGTAACCTTCTCCTCCTGTCTGGTCTTGCCAGCCCTAAGTTGAGAGAGCTCAGCCTCCAGTTTGGCCGTATAGTTGCATCTCTCGCATGTATTTGCGTTTTGTGGGAGGAGGAGAGGGTTGTCTGTGTACATGAGGCAATTGTAACATTGCCTCAATATTCCCAGGTTCACCAGCTGAGCAGGAGAGGATACTAGCAACTGATCCCTTGACATGCTAGAAGGAATAGACAAAAAAACTTTAAAAAGAGATTCCGGGGGATGTGGGTGTCCGAGAAATGGGGTTTCGCCTTTTTGGGGTACTATCTATAACAAGAGTGCTGTATCTTGGTGATAAGTACTGTAGGAGCAAGTGCTAGGTTTGACAGATACAGAATAGGCTCCTCGGAGTTGGGTAGAGATGATCTTTTTAGTTATAGGATATGCTGATTTCATCAGTAGTATAGTTCGCGGAAGGTAGTTTTAAGGGAAAATTTGAAGAGTGGACTTTAGGTAGCCCTAATAGTTTAAATCTGCTTAACCGGTGCTGCCCTAGTGTGCAACGGTAGCAGCTCCGTGCTAAATCACGCTAAACCGCACAAACGCACGTTTAGCGTTTTTTATATCAGGGGGCTGAAAGAAGCTAGGAACTGGCCCAAAACGACCAATAAACTACAAGCTGCTGGCTGAAACCTCACAAAACTGGACCAACAGGCAGCTCAATGCTTCCCACTCCCACTGGTAAGCAAGGGAACTTCCTCTCTTCCAAATTAGGTAAAGAATCAGTAACAGGAACTGCAAACAAAGCCCAGGGATCAGCAAGCTCTGAAACTCGACTATTCTAGCTCAGTAAGGCGGGAAAACAAGAGATATTTTTTTTTTTTTTTTTTCTCAGAAAACAAGCAGAAACAGATACAGTAAACACTTATAAATGCTATAAATCGGCTATCACAGCCTACACAAACAATTTGCAACAGTTACAGATTTTAAAAGTAACAAACTGAGAAACAAGTGCAATAACAGAATAAATGCAGAATAAACAATAACAATGTATCAGCAAGCAGGCGAAATACAGTTGCTAGATAAATAGAAGTGGAAAGTCACAAAAAATACACTTAAATCAGGTAAAGTCGCTTTTTTAGCTCTCTGAAGCTTGGATTACTCTGCTGGCCACCACGAGGATCTGTGCTGAGTAGGTACAAGCTAAAAACGCGCGTTTAGCGTTTTTTATATCAGGGGGCTGAAAGAAGCTAGGAACTGGCCCAAAACGACCAATAAACTACAAGTTGCTGGCTGAAACCTCACAAAACTGGACCAACAGGCAGCTCAATGCTTCCCACTCCCACTGGTAAGCAAGAGAACTTCCTCTCTTCCAAATTAGGTAAAGAATCAGTAACAGGAACTGCAAACAAAGCCCAGGGATCAGCAAGCTCTGAAACTGGACTATTCTAGCTCAGTAAGGCGGGAAAACAAGAGATATATATATTTTTTTTTTTCAGAAAACAAGCAGAAACAGATACAGTAAACACTTATAAATGCTATAAATCGGCTATCACAGCCTACACAAACAATTTGCAACAGTTACAGATTTTAAAATAACAAACTGAGAAACAAGTGCAATAACAGAATAAATGCAGAATAAACAATAACAATGTATCAGCAAGCAGGCGAAATACAGTTGCTAGATAAATAGAAGTGGAAAGCCACAAAAAATATACTTAAATCAGGTAAAGTCGCTTTTTTAGCTCTCTGAAGCTTGGATTACTCTGCTGGCCACCACGAGGATCTGTGCTGAGTAATTATCAGAGAGCCACTTTTCTATGGACAGGAAAGATTCTTGTGTGTGTGTGGAGATGAGAGATATCGGAGATTGAGATGAGTGTAGCATCATTGGCATACTGAATAAGGGAGAACTGTTTTCAAAAGGTATGGAGGTTATTGGTGAAGATACTGAACAGAAGGGGCCTAAGTAGGATAGAAGGGAGAAGAGAGAGGGGCAGGATATAGGTTTGTATAGAATGGAATGTAGGAGTTGTTGGGGGAATTCTAGCCATACGAGGTGAGTTAGTAGCAAATCTAACTATTTTGTGGTAAGTTTGTTCCAGCTAAGATAAAAATGTAGGCTGGATGTTAGTAAAGACTGAGGCAGCATAAAGAAGGGAGGGAAGGAGGAATGCTTGAGCCAGGGAGAGTTTAGTGACAGAAGTAAGAAATGTCTTACTTCTGTATAGTAGACCTAGTTTTAGGTGTTTTATTTTAAATAATTAGCTGGATATGCAGGTTAAATTTTAGTTCATCATCAATAATGGTACCTAAGAGCTTGGTGTGAGGTTTGGCTTTGATGGTGAACTTGTCAAGGGAAGGGATGTGATGAAGAAAGATGATTTCTGGTGAGATAGAGGACAAGGAAGGAACAGCAAAAGTTTACGATAAGTTAATTATCAGAGAGCCACTTTTCTATGGACAGGAAAGATTCTTGTGTGTGTGTGGAGATGAGAGATATCGGAGATTGAGATGAGTGTAGAATCATTGGCATACTGAATAAGGGAGAACTGTTTGCAAAAGGTATGGAGGTTATTGGTGAAGATACTGAACAGAAGGGGCCTAAGGATGCCCCCCGTGGGACTCCAGATTTGATGAGCAGGAAGTGAGCCATCTGCCCATTTGCTTGATAATGGTGGTCTATGTATGCATTTTGCTCAGCTGGTTTCCCAGTGGGGTTGCTTTACATTCTGTGAAGCCAGCCTATCCAAGGTGCCAGCCTATCCATGGTGTGAGCACAACATTTTTGTGTTTATTTGATTGCCTGAGGGTCTAAGTTTTCTTTTATACTAATGGTATAAGGAGTTACATTTGTTGTGCGACTGTGTCAGTATCAGTGCTGCTCCTTGTAGCCTGGTTGTGACGGACTCCACAGCCATCTGGATACACAAAGCTTATATAAGTATTCTTTTTTGCACTTGATCTGTTTCAGTGGTAGTTGTTAAAACTGTACTGCATTTATTTATTTGCTTGATGTTGCTGGTCTCTGTCTGCATTTTGTTTTTGTTTCAGTGATAGTTAACAAAACTGTACTGCATTTATTTATATACTTGATATTGCTGGCCTCTGTCTGCATTTTGGTTTTCCTCCACCCTCCAGCCAACATGTTGTATTCTTAAAATTGGTGGCTTTGGAATTGTCCTCCCCTGCTGTAAATTTGATTTTGGACACTCTTCCCAATACCATCTCATTTGCTTACTCTACTGTGTACAGTGTGATCATTTAGGAAGGACTACCCCCTTGCTTCTTGGATTTTGGACACTCCTCCCAGTCCTCTCTCATCAGCTCATTCTACTGTGTACAGAGAGAGCATTTGGGAAGGCCAACCCCCTTAGTTTCTTAAAACTGAATTACCTTCTGTTTCCTCCCTCTTCACTTTAAAGAAAAAAATTACACTTCATTCAGATGCTTTGACTGTAATTGTGTTCTTGCAATTTTATTACATTATTTTGATTTGCTGCTTGCTCTTAAGTGTTCAAATGCTTTTATTCTGCTGCATTTATTACTCCTTGTTAGTAGTCTGATTAAATTTGTCTGTTATTCTAAGCTTCTTAGTTTTGGTTTTAGCACTTGAGCTTCAGGCCAGTTATTTTACATTTAAGAAGGTTTTTGTGGTCTACAGTCTTGTGGACAAACCCTTACCAAAACCCTTTCTCCAGAAGTCCATTCAAGTTCGGAACACTATGTCTGGACAATCAGTTTCTCCTGCCAGCCTGGTCGACATGGGCATACTGATACAGTCTAGCAACTGTCTCATGTTCACTGACAACCCTCTTCTCTTAGCACATAATTGTTCTACTTGCGAGAAATGCATCTAAATCAGTAACCTGGAATCCATGATCTCTCGCTTCACAGTACGTACTTCTGACAAAGTGGAAATTGCCAGCACAAACACATCACTTAGCCATACACAACACACACACACCTATGCAGAGGTCCTCAAAAAAATTACCTAAACAGCAGAGACCTGCAAAACACACACTCAAACATTCCACAACACAACACCAAACACATCACAGACAAGAGACAACACACCATTCTCTCACAAACACAGCCCATAAGGCATAACAATAAACAAACACAGTCAATAAGGCATAAGAATAAACCAAAAATAATAGTCAATGGCGACTCAGCTGTGAGACGCACTAATGTCGCCCGCACCAGGCTCGACAAGGAGAAGATCATGGTCAGTTGTCTGCCAGGTGCCAAAATCCGATATTATGCAGAGTTAAGTCTCTCCACAACAAGTATGACTCTGTCATTGTCCATGTTGGTGTGAATGACTTGAGATATACCTCCCTGGACAATATGAAGAGAGACATTATTGAGCTCTCAGAGTATGTGTCAGCATCCAACTTTCACCAAGAATGATGCCACACCACCAACAAAAAATAATTGACTTCAAAAACTGGCTTAATTTCTGGTGTCATTCCATAGGGATCCAGTATCTGTCTGCCTGGGATGACATGGCTGACAGGCCACGATGCTTTGCCAGAGAGGGCTTCCACTTGTCACTATATCTTTCAACATCTTAGAGCAAGAAATCTGGACAAAGCCATAAATAAAAGTGGGGTAAAGGCCCCAAAATAGGAACCATTTTTAAATATTGCTACTACAAACTTAGAAAGTTGATGAAACAGATTTTGCATTAGCATGAATTCTCTGAAGGGCATGAAGTCAGAAACTCAAATGTCTGTCTATTTTTTAACTTCAGTCTTTAATGATTTGCCACTAACTTGCCAGGAAACCACAATTTTATGAAATACTGACCAAAAAAAAGATGAGTAAAAACTCTGGACAATCTGTAAAAATCTGTGCAGTTGAGAGGTATGCTTGTCACCCCTGGGATTCCGGATTCTGGCCAAGGCTCTTGCCTCTCCCACTGTGACTTTTTTTTACACAATATCCCAAAGACAAATCTTCCAACATAAAAGATCTGTCAAAAAGCAAACTGAAGGTCATACTGCTTAACGCTAGGAGACTTAACCTAAAAATGCACTCAATGGAGGCTCACCTCGCACTGGAAGATGTCAGCATCTGTGTAGTCACGGAAACTTGGTTCTAGGCTGCGGACAGCACCTCTGCCTTACCAGGCTATACCTCATTCCACACATTTCGACCCCAACATGAGGTCGGGAAGAGTAAGGGTGGTGGAGTCTCTATCTTCAATAAAGTCAAGTACAACTCCAGACTGGTTTATCAGCATGACACACAAACTAAGTGCAACCAACAACTGGCAAGACACCCATCCAAGTTATAGCCAGCTACAAACCCCATCCATGACTCAGGACATCCAGTCCTCCTACCTGGACTTACGTGACTCCATCAAGGTATCTCCTAACACCCAGATACTTGGTGACTAACTACCCTACCACAGACTGGGTGAACTATTCCTACACGAATACACTCATGCAACGATTCCTTGACTTCATAAATTCTAACTCACTACACCAGCTCGTCTCATTTCCCCACAAGGGGAGATAACATTCTTGACTTGGTTCTCACTAACATGGGCAACCACTGTACCACCCCCATAGTAAGCTCTTCCCTGGTGAGCTCAGACTATTGGTCTGTCTCATTCAAAGTTTCTATACTGTCCACTCAAGCACCCCCCACCCCAGCCGTAACCAGGCTAAAAAACTTCTCAAAAGCTGACTACAACGTTCTAAGGGTGGATATCAGTAGCTTCACATCACTGCCTCCCTCAGAGGATGCAGACAACTATACTGAACAATATGCCAATGCAGTATACAAGCACCTACACAGCTGCATGGACTCAGCCATACCCAAAAGAACTAAAACCTGCTCCTCACCTATCTGGTGGACATCCTCTATCAACTGGCTTTACAACAAAAGGAAGAAACTGTTGTCCAAGGGTAAAAAGGCACAAATTCCCAATTGGAAAAACTCTCTCCTTAGCCTTAAGGAAATTAGATCACTGGTGAAAACTTTCAAAGCCAATTATGAATCAAAACTAGCTTCCGAAACAAAGTGTAACCACAAACCATTCTTAAGTTACGTCAGGAACCTCCAGGGCAAAGTCCAGGTTTGTTGTGAATTAGTTCGTAACAATACCACATACACCTGTTGACTTAGCCAACCTGCTAGCAGATAGGTTCAGCACAAATGTCACCCCCCTGTCTCTGGCAAAGGCCCATTCGACATCACTGATACTTGTCCCGCACCTCACATCTCCGTAGGTCAAATGTTAAAGGCGCGATCCAAGGCAAAGAACACAACATCCATGGGACCGATAGTATCCCAGGCTGTATTCTGCACCATCTCCAGCAAGAACTAGCCTCGCCATATTGAGCACCCTATTCAACCACAGCCTAAGTATAGGTTTCATTCCACCAGAGTGGAGAAAGTACAGTTGTGTAACTACCATAAATGTAGATGTTTGAGTGTATTCACTGTTGCAGTCATTACAATTGGGTAATCCTGTTGGCAGGCTACCCGCAGTCAGCCTGAATTCCAAAGTTTCGGTCTGGCGTCGGTTGCTGTCACCACCTCCCTGACGTCAGTGCGCCAGGGGTATAAAAGATGTTGCCGACGCCATTTTCTTCAGTTATTCTTGCTCCAGATGTCAGGTGCCCCTAAAAGGGTAGGCTAAAAATATGTCAAAAAAGCATGCGTGCACCAAGTAACAAGTTTCCTTCGTCTACAAGCAAATACACCACATAGGTAGTATAGAATAGAGAAGTACAGATAAGGTCCAGCAAAGATAAGGGGGATGGTGGGTGGGTAACCTGGCTGCAACAGTGAATACACTTGAACATCTACATTTATGGTAGGTACACAACTGTACAATGTTCATTGTGTTTCACTGTTGCAGTCATTACAACTGGGTTGAATCCAAAGCTAAGGTTGGGAGGCTGGAATTAAACAGAATTAGGAGTGGCTATGAGGCCCTGCAGTACAGCAGTGGTGAAGCCTGCCCTGGATTTGGAGTAGAGTGGTAAGTGGTAGTGCTTTGTAAAAGTGTGCACTGAACTCCAGGTTGCAGCCTCTAAAATGTCTTTGGTTGGTACTCCTCTGAGGAAGGCTGCTGAAGTGGTTGCTGCTCTGGTTGAATGTGGCCTAATGCCCTTAGGCACTGATTTGCCATGTTGAGAATAGCATAAACGAATGCAGTGACCTATCCACTTTGAAATAGTCTGCTTTGAGATAGCCTTTCCTTGTGATCCTGCAGCATATGCTACCAGTAATTGCTCAGTCTTTCGGAAAGCTTTGGTTCTGTCCAAGTAAACATGCAGCTGTCTGTGTATGTCCAAAGAATGCAGAAGTTTCTCACCCTTATTCTGTGGGTTTGGATAAAAGGTAGGCAAAATGAATAGTTTGGTTGAGGGCCACACTGGACACTACCTTAGGCATAAATGTCAGGTTTTGTCCTTACAGAAACCCTATCTGGATGGAAAATGATAAAAGGTTCCACAGCCATCAGTGCCTGTAGCTCTGAAACTCGTCTTGCAGAGGTTATTGCTAGGAGCAGAGCTGTTTTCCATGATAAAAATTTTATATCAGCTGTAGCGCCTGGCTCAAAAGGAGGCAGAGTGAGTTTTTTCCAAGATATAACTGAGGTCCCTTGCAGGTATTGGAGATCTCCTTGGAGACCGTAAGTTTTTTGCTCCTCTGAGGTACTGCCTTAATAAAGGATGAGAAAAAATAGGTGGCTCTGTATTGTAATGAGCTGAAATGGCAGAGGCATTAATCTTAATTGATGAAAAGGATAGGCCTTTGTCCAGCATCTCAGTTAAGTATTGCAAAATCTGAGGGATACTTGGAACAATCATGTCAATTCATTGTGCCTGGTTCCAAGCACAGAATCTCTTCCATTTTTCTGCATAAGATTTTCTGGTACTGGGCCTCCTGGCCTCCAAGATAACATCCATCACCGCTTTAGAGAGAGGTGCGTTTTGAAAAGCTACATTATCAGCCATGCTGCCAGATTTAAGGTCCTGAGTTGGCTGTGCAGGATCTGATTGTTTTGTTGGGTCAGTAAGTGAGGAATTTGAGGTAATGTCCATGGTGGGCATTGAGTCAAGTTCCTTAGGATTGGGTACCAGTGCTGGCGGGCCCAGTCTGGGGCAATCAGTATCATTTTTGGCTTCTCTTGTCTGACCTTTAGGAGTACCTTGGGGAGGAGAGGCAGTGGGGGAAAGGCATATACTGTTAAATTTTTCCAGCTGAAATATAGAGCATCCACTTTCTATGCTTGCTTGTGATAAGTCTGTGTGCAGAATCTGTGTAGTTGGCAGTTGTGAGGAGAGGCAAACAGATCTATGTCTGGGCATCCCCAATTCCTTGTTATCATGTTGAAGACTTGTGGATCCAGTTTCCACTCGTGGGGATCCATGAGGTGTCTGCTTAGTTCATCTGCCAGAGTATTCATCTTTCCTGGCAGGAATTGTGCTTGCAGATGTACTTGGTAAATCAATGCTGTATCCCATAAGGTCATAGCTGGTCTGCAAAGGGGGTAGGAATGTGTGCCTCCCTGCTTGTTTATGTACCACATGACTGTAGTATTGTCCGTCTTTATCAGTAGTTGTCCTGGATGAAGTAGATCCTTGAAGGCTGTCAGGGCATTTTGAACAGCTAACATCTCTTTTTGATTGATATGTAGATGCATTTGGATGGCGGACCATGCGCCCTGAATACATCTTCCTGCCATGTGGGCCCCCCAGGCATAATCTGATGCATCTTTTGTCAATGTCTGCCTGGCTGGGGTATGGTAAATGGCTACCCCTTGTTGTGGTGACAGGCCTTTGCCCACCATCGAAACTCCTGCTGCAGGCAGGGAACGAGTATAATTATGGTTTCCAGGCTGTGGAAAATGTTGAATCCAAATACTTTTTAGATACCACTGTAGTTTCCTCATATGCAGTCTTGCATATGGAATTAGCAGAATGCAGGATGCCATGAAGCCCAAAGCCTGCAGAATTTTTCTTGCAGGCAACTGGGTGTTTGTTGCCAACATTTTGAAATAAGTAGTCAGTTGCCTTTGTTTGTCTGGCGTGAGATAAGCCATCTGGGCAGTTGTATTTAAGCTTGCACCCAGGAATATTATCTCTTGAGAGGGTACAAGTTTTGATTTCTTTTCGTTTACTGTGTACCCTAGGCATGTTAATAATATTTTTACAAACGCCAGATGCTGTAGTGGTATGTCCTTGTTCTCTGCTTGAATACGGCAGTCGTCCAAGTAAGGATATATTTGTATTCCTCTTTGTCTGCAAAATGCAATTACTGGTGCCAGGCATTTTGTGAAGACACTGGGTGCAGTAGATAAGCCAAAGGGCAGTGCAGAGAATTGGTAGTGCATTGAGCCAGCTATGAATCTGAGGTATCTTCTGCATGACTGTCTGATTGGGGCATGCAGGTATGCCTCTTTTAGGTCTAAAGTTACAAGCCAAGCCTTCTTGCCCAGCATGGGAAGAAGCTGCTGCAGAGTCAACATTTTAAATTTTGGAATATCCAGGTATGTGTTTAGAATAGATAGGTCCAGTACTGGCCTCCAGGCTTTGTCCTTTCTGGGCACCAAGAAAAGTCTTGAGTAAAATCCTTGTCCCTGCTCTTGCTGTGGTACTTGCTGAATGGCCCTCATGTCCATGAGGGATGAAACTTGCTTTTGTGCCTCTGCCCATTGATTTTTTGGCAGGTCTGACATACCGTTTGCCCTTGGCAGGGTGTGAAAGTGGAACCTGTAACCTTGTGACACTATGTTCAAGACCCATTTGTCCCTAGTGATTAGGTGCCAGTTTTGAGAAAAAAGTGCTAGTTTTCTCCCTAAAGGAGCTGCCAGGAGATAAGTGCTTGGCGCTGGCAGGGGGAAGTCATTGGGACTGCTTTCTGTATGGCTGTGACTTGTCTTCTCCGCTTTTGGATGTAGAAGCACTCCATTTGTTTAGACCTGTGTGAGCCTTGGGGCTGGGATCTGCCTCTAGGGCGTCTGTATCTGCCTCTTTGTGGCCTGTCTGACACTGGAAAGGACCAATTCTTTGTAGGCCAGTGTCTGTTAAATCTTGGAGGCTGTACCTGTAAGAAATCCTTGACTGTTTGCATAGATTTGGCTTTGTCCTCCATTTTCATCAACACCTCTTCTGCTTTAACACCAAACAAGGTATCATGCTGTAAAGGAGCATCTAATAATTTTGCTTTAACATGATCAGGCAGATTCTGTTCCTTTAACCAAGCATGCCTCCTAATGACAGAATCCGTAACAGGGCTCTGCAGGAGGCCTCCAAATAATCAAAACCACATTGTAAAGTATGCTTTCCAACTTGTTCAGCTGCATGCAATAAATCCTGCATTTCTTTATTTTCTGCACATTCAGAATTAGTCAACATTTTCTGTTTAAGCAGTGACACAATGTATTGCTGATATTTAAGCATATGGAACTGACAATTTCAAGCCCTTAAAGCCAAGGTAGTAGAAGTGCAAATCTTTTTCCCCATCTGTCCAGTGCCCTGGAATCCCTGCCAGAGGGTGTAGGGTTTTTTTTGCAGTGGAAGCCTTGACCTCCTTAGTTTCTCGGTCAGCAGCAGGGTTTTTAAAAATAAATTTGTGGGAGTCTGGAACCCTGTAGTATCTGTCTAGCTTAACAGGAGCTGAAGGTAAGGAATCAGGAGTCAGACTGGACTCTGAGAATACATCATCCACAATATCTAGCACAGGTGGAATAGCAAGGGGCCTGTGCTGAGGCAGTAAAAGAAAGTCTCTGAGCTTTTTCTTAGATTCTGAATAATCTTGGCTCTCCCAGTGGAAATGCTCCCTCATGGTATGCAGTGTTTCCCCAAAAGAATAATCCTAAGGAGGAGAAGCTGAGGGGATAGATTCTTCAGCATCAGAATCCTCATAAGGAGGAAGAGAGTATTCCTGATCAGAAGAGGAATCAAATGAAATGGAAACCTGATCTGAAGATTCATATTCTATCTCTTGCCTAGGCCTCTTGTCAGGAGGGGGATGAGAACCCCTGATCAAAGTAATCAGGTCTTCGGCCATTTTGAGCATTTGTTTTTTAGTCATGGAGGCCTGTCCATGGGGCTGTTGTACTTGTTTCTTTGTCTTTAAAGCTGCTTTAGTCTTTGCCTTTGAAGCTGAAGTTGTTTTAACATATAATTGTGTTGGCCTGAAAACGCCCTCAGAAGCCGATGCCTGCTTAGCGGCTCCGGACCCATCTGAGGGCTTGGTTTCTGAAGGTCCAATACCTTGAGTTTCTGTAGGCCTGGTTGACTCCACGTGGGAGTCAGTATCGGCCTGCAGCTCTAAAGTAGCAGTCGTCAGGGGCTGCGAAAGCGCCTCACTGAGAACCGGCGACTGGCCTAGAAGAAGCCTTGTCGTCGGTTTTGGACCTCGGATGCCTGTCCTTTTCTTTTTCTTTGCGTTTTTTGTAAACTCTGGTAGTCGGCTGTTCCGACGGCATTATATAATTAAATCTTCTGCCAAAGTAATGAAATGCAAAATCGTACCGATGCTTAAAAGTGCGTTGGTTAAATCTAGCACAAAACCGACAACTAGCAACGTCGTGGTCAGGGCCTAGGCAAGGAATGCAGTAAGAATGAAAATCCTTATGAGGTATTTGCTTCCCACAAGAAATACAATTATTAACTTTTTCTGATATTGGTCTGGAGCAAGAAAAAAGTTTCCCCAACGGGGTACTTAGCTTTAATGAAGACTTCGGATCTGAAATTCGAATTTGAAAATCTCAGGAGTTGGCCGACCAGCACTTGCGAACTGCTTTTGCTTCAGGCACCACGCGGCAAGAAAGACTGAAAAAAATGGCATCGGCTGCATCTTTTATACCCCTGGCGCACTGACGTCAGGGAGGAGGCGACAGCAACAGACGCCGGACCTAGACTTTGGAATTCAGGCAGACTGCAGGTAGCCTGCCAGCAGGAAAACCCAATGACTGCAACAGTGAAACACGATGAACATCTACCACTGTCATCCCGTTGCACAAAGGTGGCGCCACTACTGACCCTGAAAACTATCTCCCCATTAGCTGGACAAGTCTGATCTGCAAAACCATGCAGCATATTATTATGGACCTCATAAACAAGGACATAGGCAATCTCCAAGCACTTGAACCCACTCAGTTCGGATGCACCAAGGGTAGATCTTGCCTGCTGAACATGGATGACTTTTTTGAGACTGTTACCAAGGCCCTGGATGACAGAAAGTCAGTACATACAGGTTACCTTGACTTGGCCAAAGCCTTTGACACAATCCTCCACTTGGGCATCATCAAAAAACTAACACAACCTGGCGTAAAATCCCTATCTCATCAGGTGGGTGGCCAGCTGGCTCTCCAATAGGACTCACAAGGTCAAAATAGGTGCCTCCACGTCTGACAGAAGACCTGTTACTAGTGTTCTCCAGGGATATGTCCCGGGATCCATACTGTTTGGCATCTACTACTCAGAGGTCCAGGCAAAGACAAAAGGCCTGTGGCTGACCAAGTCTGCCGAAGACTGTAAGCTGGGTCGTGTCATTGACTCTCCAAATGATGTTACCATACTACAAGAGGGTCTCAAAGCAAAAAAAAGATTGGTGCCAAAGTCATGGGCTTAATTTGAACGCAAAGAAATAAAGAAGTTATGTACTCACCATAACATGCCATTTGTGTTGTCCATCTTGCCTTCATTCTTAGCAGGTTGGGTCCAGATCCAATCTTTGGATCTGATTCGGCCTTATACGCAAGCTTGAGGTGTTCCATTAGCTCGAGGCTAAAAACTCCTATCCCATGATACACTAGGAGAGCTCCCCAGATCTTGTCTGCAGATAAAAAGAGAATATTAAATAATAATTGCTTAAACTTCACAGAGAAAACAAGAATGTCAGAGAGCATTAACAGCCAATTATATCAGCTCTGTCTTCTAGGAGCAGAAGGCTGGGGATGCAAGAATGAAAGTGAGATAGACAACACACACGGAACGTTATGGTGAGTACATAACTTCTTTATGTGATGTTGTCCTATCTCGCCTTCACTCTTAGCAAGTTGGGACAGCGTCCCTTGCACCATCTTTCTCAGGTGGCTCATGGGAGTATATTCTTCAGAACAGGACCCAAAGGAAGCCCTGTTCCTGGAGGCCAAATCCACTTTGTAATGAGTGATAAAGGTATGTGGTCTTATCCATGTAGCTGCAGCACAAATAGTATCAATTGGCAGTCTAGCCCGAAAAGCAGAAGAGGTTGCTATGGCTCTTGTAGAGTGACCTTTCACTTTATGGATGAGCTTTTTGTTTTGAGATCTGTAAGTGAAGGTAATCCAATCTGATAGCCATTTTGAAAGTGTGACTTTAAATACAGTCGCACCTTTCTTTGAGTCTGAGAAGGATACAAATAATTTATCAGATTTTCTGAAGTCCTTTGTTCTGTGTAGGTAAAAGCGTAATTGTCTATGTACATCCAGTTGGTGCAGCATATATTCTGTCTTACTCTCATAGTTGGGGAAAAAATGGTAGTTCTATGGATTGGTTTAAGTTGGCTTCTGAACATACGTAGGGTAGAAAGGATGGGGTTGTCCGAAGGGATATTCTATCTCTGCAGAAAATCAAGTATGGAAGCTTTATTAACAAAGCTGGAAGTTCTAAAACTCTTCTGGCAGAAGAAACAGCTATCAAAAGAATGGATTTTCACGTCAGATACTTAAGATCACATGGTGATGCAGGTTCAAAAGGTGGGAGGGGGGGGGGGGATCAATCAGGATAAAACAAAATTCAAGTCCCAAGGTGCTGAAGGGGTGCTAACAGGAGATCTTAATAAAAGAGTACCTCTAACAAAGGCTTTGCAAAGTCTGTTGGACATCACATTGAGGACTGTCTCTCCCAAATGAAAATGAAAAATTGCTGCTAATTGAACGCGAATAGTAGAAGTGGCTGCACCCTCATTAAATAACTTTGCTAAGAATTCAAGAATGGAAGCAACTGGGGCAGAAAAAGGGTCAGTGTGATTATCCAAGTCCCACAGAGAAAATCTTTTCCATTTACTTCTATATAACTTTCTCGTCAAAGCCTTATGAGAGGAAATAAGCATATGTTTCACTAAAGAGAGGTCAGGGGGCCTTGGCTATGATTAGAATCGGAGCAGCAAAGCTGTCAACTTGAGGGTTTGAAGAATGGAGTGTTCCTGATGCATGAGTCAGAAGATCAAGAAATGGGTCCAGAATCCAGGGCTCATCCTTAAGATGAGGCCATAGAAAGGGGAACCATAGTGGACGAGGCCAGATTGGGGCGATGAGTATCAAGTCCTTTCTCAAACAATTGGCTTTCTAGACATATATGGGAAGGGATGAAAAGCACAGAAGAGACCAGAGGGCTAATAGTGTACAAGTGCATCCCTTAGTGACTCCCTGGAGGGGGAGGGATTAGGGCAAAGTAGGTGCTGCATTTGGCATTTATGGAAATGGCAAAAAGGTCACAGCAAGGCTGGCACCATTTGCCAAAAATGTTTTCTCACACATTGTTTTAGGGACCGCTCGTGAGGCATCAGAATCACTCTGCTGAGTCTGTCTGCAATCACGTTGGATTTCCCCAGGATATGCATTGCTACTAGAAAGCATTGGGAGGAGAATGCCAAATGCCACACTCTCAAGGCCTCTCGACAAAGGGGGTAAGATATGGTTCCTCCTTGTTTATGTACCATACAACTGACATGTTATGTTGTCTGTCTGTATTGCAATAGTCCCTAGGGGAAGAGAGTCCTGAAATGCTTGCAACACTAGAAGCATGGCTCTCATCACTAGGACACTGATGTGCAAATGGGCCTCATGATCCTGCCAAGTTCCTTGGACTATCTTTCCCAAATAATGCCCCCCCCCCCATCTGGGACGCACCCATAGTCAGTATGGCTAATGGTTGGCGAAGTACAAAGGGATGGCCTAACGTCACATAAATAGAATCTAGCCACCAATGAAGGTCTTTCTTGCAGGATTCCGTCAGTAATATCTTGTGGGGCATGGGCACCTCTTGCATCGACCACTGAGGGGAAAGTAGCCACTGGAGGATTCTTGTGTGCAGATGAGCTAAGGGAGTTAGGGTTACTGCTGCTGCCATGGTCCCTAAGACTTTCAGAACCGTCTTCGCTTCTACTCTTTTCTTTGTAAGAAGGATCAATATCTGATGTCAAACAGCTCTTATCCTTTCCAGAGGAAGTCCAGCTATTATTTTTGTTGTGTCTAGTTCTGCTCCTATAAAAACAATGTGCTGAGATGGCAGCAAGGCAGATTTTTCGTAGTTTATAGTGATCCCTAATTGGGAGCAGAGTGGTGTCTCTCGCTTGAGTTAGTAGATGCTCGGTGGTGGCAGTTAGGAGCCAGTCATCTAGGTATGGAAACACTCTGAAACCTAGATGTCTCATGTGAGCTGCAACTACTGCCATACACTTGGTGTACACTCTGGGGGGGCTGTAGTGAGACCAAAGAGCAGAGCTCAAAACTTATAGTGACTGGCTCCCAGACAAAAGTGCAGGTGTCGTCTGGAGTGCCGGTGCATTTTTATGTGGTAGTACGCATCCTGGAGGCCTATCGAGCACATCCAACTGTCTTGTCTCAAGAATGGGAGCACAGACTATAGTGTTGCCATCCGGAACTTGGACTTCTTTACAGATTTGTTTAGGTTGCTGAGATCCAGACTTGGTCTTCAGTCCCCTGTTTTCTTTGGAGCTCAAAAGAACCTTGAGTAAGTTGAGGGTCATAACTGGTCTGCGGGGACCGATTGGATGACTCTTTTATTTAGCAAATTTTGAATTTCTAGCATTGCCTGTTCCCTTTGAGTGGGTGGAACATCCGGGATAGTCTTTAAATTTGGGGTGGGGAGGGAAAAGAAAATGAAGTAGCCTCTGGATATGATGCGTTGTACCCACTTGTCTTTTGTTATTTTTAGCTAGGCCTCTGGGTACAAAGATAGATGCCCCCCCCCCGAATGCCTCCAGAGATGGACAGGAGGATCTCCTTTCAGGAACGCTGAAAGGATTTACCAAAGAAAGATTCTCTGTCGCCCCGGTTCTGCGGACCCCATCTGCTGTGAGGTCGACACCATCCATTACAACTTCCACCTATGCCTCTAGGGAAAGGATCACCACGTGCATCTTGGAAGCACTCTGGGATTTTTGAAACCACATTTTTCCGACTTTCTGACCTTTGGGATAAGGTCTGGTAGGTAGAGAAAAATGGACTCCCACGACAGAGAGAGTCTTTCCTTCCTGCTCGCAGTTGGTGAGCGTGAAACTTTATCAGCAACCCCTTCAGCTACTAAACCTTGGAGAGTATCTCTCTCTTTCAGGAGATCTCTCTGTAATCTTGTAAAATGGGTAAGGTAATTCAGCGAATGAATGGCAAAAGTCGCTGAAGAAAAAATGCGCTTTCCGTATCTCTCCATCATACAAGACTCTTTGTTCGGTGGATAGACAAATATGTCTTTGAAAGTTCCTTCTTGGTTGCTGCCACCACCATAGCATCTACTGGGACTCCCTAGGTCAAGAAAGTTTTGTCAGCCAGGAAAGTAAACTTATTTGGCTTCCGAGGAACGGGTTCCACTGAATCTGGAGACTCCCACACCTTCTGAGAGACCAGATCCATGAGCTCATCAAAAGGAGGAGACACCCAAACGGAGGAAGGGCAAGATCCAAAAGCCTTCAGGTATACAGACTCCTCATCTGAAGGCTTGATGGGCTTCTAGCCGCCTCTCTGTTTTAGTATTTGTAAAATGTCTGCAAAGGAGACATCATCAGAAGGCAACTGTGGGGACACCTCAGCGTCATCGAGGTCTGTATCAGATATGATGGACTCTTCCGGGAAGTCTAAATGCTTCCTCTTGCATAATCTCTTCCGAGGGACCTCTTCAGAAGAATATTCTGGACAGGTTTCAGAAGAGTGGGGTGCACCCTGAGGGGCATCCTGAAGCCTAGGATGTCTGTGTCCCTGTGGATCGAAGGTCATAGAGGCAGACTCCGATGCCTTAGGGGGAAGAATATCCGAAAATGACCGTGGAACTGTCTGTGGAGACAGTACTCTCCTCATTACCTCAAAGGCACCTTGCCCCTGCTCCGAGAAGATCTCTGGATCCGAAGAAGCTGAGGGAGCCCGAAGAACCAAGGAGGATCGCTCCAAGGCAGAGGTAGGAGCAGAGCTCACCCAAGCAAATGCCCCGGAGAGGCAAGATTGGACCTGACAACTATCTGATCTGACTCGCCTCCCCAGACCCGACTGGGGAGGGTTGGCGCCTAGACTCAAGTTCCGATGGAGAGGAGGATGTCAGAGCAATGATCGGTGCCGAAAATGTCAAAGTAGGTCTCGGTTCCAAAGTTTCCACCAGTATCAGCTCCGGACATTCTGGCTCCGAAATCAGGGATTGGAGGAGGAATTGAAGCAGAAGGAGAGGATGCCGTCCCGTCGGATCCAAATCCCTCAAGGTTGTATCCAATAACAATTTGGCCAGCGCTGGAGTCCATAACAGCATCTGTACTACTCAATCCACATCATCGTGCGATAGGCTCCTAGAAGACTGAGATGAAGGAGTTGGAGATTTCGGGGGGTGTAATATAGGTGACCTCAGGGTCGGAGAAAACGGCTCGAATACAGGTGAGCGGCTCCGACTCTCAATTACTTGCGGCACAGAGAAAGAAGATGTTGTCAGTGCTGGTGACTTCTCAGAACCAGTGAGCTTCAGTTCCAGAGATACAATTTTTGTTAATTTTTTTGGCGGCTCTGACGGAGCAGTGGAAGAAGCTGAAGATGATCTTTTTTTCAGTTCCTCTATTAGACTTTGAGGAAAGAGATTCTGAAGAACTCTGATCCTTTTGATTAGCCTCTGAAAAGGGGGTCTTCAATAATAAGCTTGTTCTTTCTCTCAAGGAGAACTCTGTGAGTGAATGAATGACAAATAGAGCAGGTCTCCTGGAGATGAACAACTCCTACAAAATAAACACAAATTGTGTGTCTGTAAGTAATGGACAACTTCTGACCACAATCCTCACATTTTTTTGAAATTTAGATTGCTTTGTATCCCTATACTTAGATGACACTATTTAGCACACAACAGGCTATATATATGTGTGTGCGTGTATATAATATCACAATACAACCAAAGCTTTTTTTTTTCAACTAAGAAAAACAACTAGAGAAAAATAGCCCTCTTACACGGGTTGCGGGAAAAGGGAAACAGTTCTCTAATTTAAACAAACCGCGGTGCACACTAAAATAAATAAATAAATATACAAGTAAATAAATAAATATATACATACACACACACACACACACACACATATATATATATATATATATATATACACATACATATATATATATATATATATATATATATACATATACATACACACACACACACATATATATAACACACACACACACACATATATATATATATATATATATATATATATATATATATATATATATATGGATCTACGTCAGATGTTCGACATTCTAAAACGCCGACTTTCATAAGGCCGAGACCATATGATCAACATTTTGAAATGTCGAACATCCCCTACATAATGTAAAAAACACAAAAACACTTACCTAACTGCGTTTAGCAAGGGGGCAAGCCCTCCTGCACCCCCAACCCCCCACTACTTAAATATTCCTACTATGAGTTCACATTACAGTGCAGAAAAAGGAAATCTCCCGGTTCTGTGCTATCTGAGCTGTCTCTGCACATCTAGAGAGTGCAGAATCCTTTCCCCCTTATTTTTTTGGGTTAGGGAAAAAGGTGGGCAAATTAATGGATTGGTTGAGAGCCACATTGGACACCACTTTTGGCATGAAGGATAGGTTAGTCCTGAGGGAGACCCTGTCAGCATGGAAAATAATGAAGGGCTCTACAGCCATAAGTGTTTGTAGCTCTGATATTCTTCTAGCTGAAGTGATGGCCTGAAGCAAGGCTGTCTTCCAAGGGAGAAATTTTAACTCAGCTGAAGCTGCAGGTTCAAAGGGGGGCAGGGTGACCTTTTCCAACACAAAGTTTAGGTCCCACATTGGGGTAGGAGCTCTTCTGGGTGGCCTCAAGTTGTTAGCCCCTCTTAGGAACTGTTTGATGAGAGGGTGTGAGATGATGATGAGGGTGTGCTGAAATGATCAGAGATGGCAGAGGCATGAATTTTAATAGAAGAGAAGGATAGACCCCTGTGCAGTAGGTCTGCCAGGTAATCCAGGATGAGAGGAAGGGAGGGCTGTGCCATTCCGGCTCTGTTAGCCTGGATCCGGGAGCAAAACCTTTTCCACTTGTCAGCATAAGACTTTCTAGTGCTGGGGCAGCTGGCCTCACGTATAACATCTAGAACTTGTTTGCTTAGACTGGCAGCTTGAGTACAGGTCAGGGAAAAAGCCAGGCTGCCATATTGAGGGTCTGCAATTGGGGATGCATAAAATCTCCATTCTTCTGGGTCAGGAGTGTTAGGATCTCATGTAAGTGCATGGTGGCAGGGGAGACAGGCTGTGCAGCAGTGGGTATCAGTGCTGGCGTGGCCAGTCTGGGGCAATCAGGATTGTCCTTGGTTTTTCCTCCATTATTTTGAGTAGTACCCTTGAAATGAGTGGTAGAGGGGGGAAATGCATAGACCGAGAGGTTTACCCACTGGAAGGACAGAGCACCCACTTTCCAGGCCTTGCTGCGAGGATCCCTGGTGCAGAATTGCTGAGCTGATGATTGGAGTGGGAGGCAAAGAAGCCGACCTTCGGGGTGCCCCATTTCTGAGTTACAAGGGTGAAAGTTCTTGGGTCTAGCTGCCAATTGTGTGGGTCTAGCAGGTTTCTTTTTAAGTTATCTGCCAGAGAGTTTAGAGAACCTGGCAGGAATTGTGCTAACAGGTGTAGATGCATGGCTGAGGCCGTGTGCCAAAGGGTCATAGAGAATATGCACAGAGGATAAGTGTGAGTCCCTCCCTCCTTGTTGATACACCACATCAGCGTGGTGTTGTCTGTTTTGATCAGTAGAGACCCCAGGGAGAGTAGGGGTCTGAAAGCTGTCAGGGCATGCTGAACAGCTAACATCTCTTTTTGGTTGATGTGCAGATGCATTTGATTTGGGCTCCACTGGCCCTGACTGCACCTACCATCCAGGTGTGCACCCCAGGCATAGTCTGATGCGTCTGTGGTGAGGGTCAGGGCGGCGTGGGGTTGTGAGAAGGGAAGTCCCTTGTTGTGGTAGCATGCTGCTGCCCACCAAAGAAAATCTTTCCTTAGACAAGGTATCATTGGTATAAGAGTTTCCAGGTCTTGAGAATGCTGACACCAAAGGCTTTTCAGGTATCGTTGCAGTTTCCTCATATGAAGTCTGGCATACAGAATGAGTAGAATGCAAGAAGCCATGAACCCTAGAGCGTGCAGGATTTTCCTTGCGGGGAACTGGGTCCTGGTGGCTAGTTTAGAGAAGCAGGCTGTCAGGTAGGATTGTTTTTCTTGCGTAAAGAATATCATCTGGGATGCTGTGTCCAGGTTTGCACCCAGGAATACAATTTTTTGTGTGGGTACTAGTTTGGATTATTTTGTTGATAGTATACCCCAGGGAAGTCAGTAGGTCCTTTACAAAGGTCAGGTGCTTTAGCAGCTTTTCCTGACTGCCTGCCTGAATTAGGCAGTTGTTTTAAGTATGGGTAAATTTGAATATTTATTTAGTCTGCAAAAAGCAATGACGCGAGCCAGACATTTTGTGAAAACTCTGGGAGCAGTGGATAAGTCAAAAGGAAGTGCAGAAAACTGAAAGTGCAGTGATCCTGCCCTGAAACGGAGATATTTCCTGCATGATTCCGTGATTTGGATGTATAGGTAGGCTTCTTTTAGGTATAGGGTGGCTAACCAAGCATCCTTGGAAAGCATAGGTAGAAGCTGCTGGAGGGTGAGCATTTTGAATTTTGGTATCACCAGAAAGGTGTTTAGAATGGATAGATCAAGGATGGGGTGCCATGTGCCCTCTTTTCTGGGTACCAGGAAGAGCCTGGAGTAGAAACTTTGGCCTATCTGTTTTGCAGGAACATGCTATATTGCCCTCATAGACAGCAGGGAAAGGACTTGCTTTTTGGCCTCTGCCCACTGGTTTGGAGGATGATCTGGGAAGCCTTTTGGGGTTGGTAGAGTGTGGAAATAAAATTTGTATCCCTGGGACACTATTTTGAGGACCCAGCGGTCGTTGGTAATGGTGGCCCAGTTGCTTGCGTGGAAGGAGAATTTTCCTTCTAGGGGAAAGAGCAGGTGGGCAGATGGAGGGGGTGGAAGTGTAAAGTCATTGCGAGTTCTTACCATAAGGGGGTGGCTTCGTACTCCCTGGTTTTGAAGAGGAGGAACTCCATTGCTTAGATCTCTGCATTCCCTGGGGCTGTTGTCTGGGGGGCCTGTTTCCCCTGGGTCTGGATTGAGCTGACTTGGAGGAGGCAGGAAAGGACCAGTGCTTGGAGGGGCAATGCCTACTGAACCTCAGTGGCTGGAACTGTAAGAAGTCTGTCTGCATAGATTCAGCTTTTTCTTCCATCTTTTTTAAGACCTCTTCTGCCTTGGTGCCAAATAAGTTGTCTTTGTGCAAGGGTGCGTCCAATAGTCTGGATTTGACATGGTCTGGCAAGGGCTGTTCCTTACGCCAAGCATGTCTTCTAAGGACAGAACCAGTGACTGCTGCCCTGCAAGATGCTTCTAAGGTGTCAAAACCACACTGTAAGGTGTGCTTAGTTACTTGTCTTGCAGAATGCATTAACTCTTGTAACTTTATTTTCTGCACAGGCAGGGAAAGAAGATATTTGTTTGAGGAGTTCCATGGTATGTTGCTGATATTTCAGCATATGGAACTGACAATTTAATGCTCTAATAGCAAGAGTAGCAGAGGTGTATACTTTTTTACCCCATCTATCTAAAGCTCGGGAATCCCTATCTGAGGGGGAGGGATTCTTAGCTGAAGTTGCTTTGATTCCTTCAGGTCCTTGAGAGATGACTTTGGGGTCAGCAGTAGGATTTTTAAAAATAAATTTGCGAGAGTCAGGGACACAGGAGGTAGGGTTGTCAGGGGTCAGACTAATTTCCATAAAAACATCGACAACATCCAGGACAGGAGGGATGGCCAGAGGTCTGTGCTGTGAAAGATCTAAGAATTCCCCGAGTCTCTTTTTTGACTGAGGATAGTCATGACATTCCCATTGGAAATGCTCCCTTAAAGTATGTAGGGTTTCCCCAAAGGAAAAGTCCTCAGGTGGAGAGGCTGAAGGGATGGATTCCTCTGCATCAGAATTCTCATAAGCAGAGAGGGGTTGCATATCTTCATATTCAGATGCATCAGAGTCGGACTACTGTTCAGATAAAACTACTGGGGACAAGTCTATTTCTTTTGGAAGGGGTAGCCTGGCTTCCCCTGATGAGCATTATAAGGTCTTCCGTCATTTTAAGCTTTTGAGACTAAGGCAAGGAAGCAGATGCCTGAGCTTGAGTCGTCGTTTTTTTGAGTGTGGTTCATAGCCTGAGCCTTAAAAACTCAAAAGTTTTCGAAAGAACTGAAGACGCGAAGTTGTCGGTCTGTGTCGAGTATCGGTACTGCGAAGTACTTCCTCGGAAGCTGGTGCATGCTCAGCGGCTCCGGACCCATCTAAGGTAGAGACATCCGTAGGATCCTTAGTCGAAGAAGAGTCTCACGGCATACCAGTCTCCGATAGGGTCTCGGTAGCGGCCTGTGAATCCACAGAAGCGGGCATCAGGGGCTGCAAAAGCGCCTCCCTGAGGACTGGAAAACTGACGACTAGCTTAACAAAAGCTTCGTTGACAGTTTTGGACCTTTGCGGTCTATCTCTTTATCCTTACGTTTTTTTTTCGGAAGATCTGCTGTCGGATGGCTTACCGAAGCCATATTGGAATTCGAGGACTGAGAGCGAAAATATCTAGCTACAATAAGGGCCCGATGATGTATAGTTCTGGCGTTAAAGTACAAAAGCAATAGTGGGGGACGTCGTGGTCTGGGTCTAAACAAGTGACACAGTAAGAATGAAAGTCTCTGTGTGGTATTTGCTTTCCACAGGCAAGATAATTATTAACTTTTTCTGACATCGCTTAGAGCAAGAAAAAAGGATCCCCAACGGGGTGCTTAGCTTTAGAAGACCTCAACTTCAATTCGGAAACAAAAAACTCAGGTAGGGGCCGACCGGCACTTGTGCGAACTGCTTATGCTTCGGGCTCCTTGGCAAGAAAGACTGATGTAGGTGTCAGCTGCCTGATTTTATACCATAGACGACTTGACATCAGTCCTGGAGCAACAGCAACTGATGCAGAAATACTATGTTTATATCATGCTATCGAAAGATGAAAATAGCGAACGCTATTTCATCAAACCTCAAATATCTAAACCACATATCGAACATTCAGAACAGCAATTTTTTTCCTTGGGAAAAAATTCGCTACTCCGAAACACATACACACAACACAAGCACACCTTAAAAACATCAATCCACACACATACACTTATAATCCTACAACTAACCCTACACTAAACTGTACATGCACTACTATCTATCCACTTACTTTAACCCAACCCCCAGACCTAAAGTCTGTCACTATCGTACACTCACCTAACCCGCTCCTTAACCCTAACTCACTTAACCCGCCCCTAACCCTAATTCACCTAACCCGCGCCCTAACCCTAACTCACCTAACCCGCGCCCTAACTCACCTAACACGCCCTAACCCTAACTCACCTAACATGCCCTAACCCTAACTCACCTAATATGTGCCCTAACCCTAACTCACCTAACCTGCATCCTAATCCTAACAACCACACAATCGCACACTTACTTGAACCAAACCCATAAATTTCCACCACCACATTGCTAAAAATAGCGAAGCCACAGAACCGGCCAACCAAATTCTTTCCCTAGGAAAGAATTCGGTGTTCTGCAGCTTTGTTACTTTTAGCGTTCACTCAAAAAGGGTCGATATTAGAACATTCAAAGTTTTAAAACTTCGATGTTCTGATATAGACCTGAAATACTAAGCCATGGGAAATAGGAAATTCACCCCAGGATCACCTCTGTGCCTCTGCTCGACAGTGGCACAGGAAAATAATTTTCTTGGATGGCAAAAGCCAGGGTACCTTTTTGGCTGGGCTTGTATAGGCCTCAGGGCCGATAGCCTAGTACCTACCTATGAACCTATGTACTGGTATTCGGTGCGACTGAGGCCTAACCTGGCAGGCATAACCCAAATGTGATGACTGCAACAGTGAAACACGAAGAACATCTGGGGGTGATGGGGAGGCGAAATCTGTGCTGAATTTGTCAGCCAGCAGATTTGCCACATCCTCCTGCTGAGAACAGGTGATGCCATCTACAAGTAATTCCGCGTGCACATTGTTGGGTGCTGCTCTTAATATTGCGGACATAACTGAAAAATGGCTTATGGTTTTCCTGAACTTTGAAGGCTATTTTTATATCAATGTTAGTTTTCTGAAACTTGACTAACCTTATTACTAGCAGATTGTACAGATGGAAAAAAAAAGAAAGGAAGCTGGACAGACTGATTAACAGACAACTCACTGACTACCTTGGGCACATAAGGAGGATTAGTACGCAGAGAAACCCCTGTAACCTATGAAAAATCAAAAAGGAATGAGATGCAACTACAGCCTGAAATTCACTCTTCTGGCTGAAGTAAGGGCAAAAAATAAAAAAGTATACTAGACAATGTTTTGCAAAGAATAACCAGGCTCAAAAGGAACCTGAGTCAACTTTTCAAGGACAGAATTAAGGTCCCAAGAGGGAGGAAAAGATTTTCTCAGGTGCCTGATAAGAAAGATGTCTTTATGGAATTTTTTGACCTCAAAACAAGAGACCAGTGGTGGGTTCAAAGGCAGACAAGCACAGATTGCTAACAAGTGAGCTTTAACAAGAATATGCAAAGCCAGCAAGTAGTTCAAACAAGCAAGAAAGGACCAAGGGAGCCCTCATTTTCTTAGCACCTCCAAATATTAAGGGTTTCTAATGCCATGATAAGAATGGACCCCATTTCTAAGTTAAAGTACGATTAAAGTTCATGAAATAAGTATTGTTTCAATCTTTGATGTCAGACAAAAGTGCTCTTCGCAGCACCCGCAATGCGCCCAGTAATAACTCCTCCTGCAATTCTTACAGGGTTATATGTATTGGTAACATATCAAAACATGATTGTCGATTCATTTTTAGAAAACCTGTTGCTCCTACTACTATTAGAACTGTTTGAGTATCTTTCTTCCACATTGCTCTCATTTCTGACTGCAGATCCTGATATTTTATGACTTTGTGTATCTCTGTACGCAAGACACTGTAGTCATGGAGTGCGGCAATTTCAATGATCGATGCTACTTTTGTCTTCTTTTCATGGACCACTATATCCGGTTTTCTAGCATCTATCTTTTGAATGGTTGGTAATGGGTGATCCCGTATGATGCAAACTTCATCATTTTCTATGATGCTTTGTGGCTCATGTTTCCAGTGTTTTTCAGCCACTTCAATACCATAATGGTTGCACAATCCCTAGTGCAACAGTCTTGCCACATTATTATGCCTTTCAGTATATAGTCCTCCTGCTATTGTGTGGTGTGCGACTGTTTCCCACTGTTTTACAAAACCTACATTTGTCTGTTTCTCCCACATGTTCAATGGACTTTGTAAACCTGCACACGTTACCCACTATCTTGGGCCACCAATATTAACTTTTTATCTCTTGGTTTGAATTCACCTCTCCTTAACCATTCCTGTGTTCATTCCCGATCAGCATGAGGTTCTTCCAGAACTTTTCTATGCTTGCAACTATATTTATGCATTTTCCACATTTCATGCCTTCTCGTCTGGTTCTTCACCTTATATTATTTCTTTTGCTTTTTGGCACATTCAGTTGCTGCCTGATTTTTATCTACTACTGGTTTGATTTCCATTCCTGCTTGAAGCTATGTTTCTGCTACATTAAGTAGAGAAGTAATCTTAGATTTATTCTCCTCATGTTTCAAAACTTTCCCCACGTTTGGGTCTTGTGAGGTCAGCAGATATGTGTGGAGTTCCATGATTGCAGATCTATACATGTAATCACTTTCAAGGAGGCCCATCGCTCTTTCGGAATAGGGAATATATAATCTTGGTATGCACTGATTTTTATAAATTATTTGGGGAGTATGAAGCATCCTTTTTGTTTTCCTATCTAATCTATCCAACATGTTTTAGGCCAGTCAATCACTCCAAAACTAAGTTAGGACAAGAAGAACAACTTGGTTTATAACTTGGATTTTATTCCTAGATGTCAACGCTGTTTTCAGGACTAATTTAAGTCTTCTAAAGTACTCCTTACTAAGTTTTATTTGCATTTGTTCATGTTTTACTGCTGATACTTTATCAATTCCCAAATATTTATACACTCCCTCTTGCTCAAGTTCTTTTATATCACATTATTCCCCCAAAGTGATGCTTTCCCGGTGCTGCAGTTTTCTTGCTTTAAAGGTAGCTTTTGCACATTTATCAAGACCAAATGACATTCTTCCATCATCTGAAAAAGTTTTGAAAACTTGCAGTTGTGATTTCAGTTCCTTATCTAATGAGCTATACACAGTTTTAAATCATCGACAAATAGAAGATGAGAAGTTTTAGACTTACTTATTTTCCAAGAGCGAAATTATAGCCATGGCCTAAGCTGTTAAGTAGACAGCTTAAGGGGTTAAACACAAGGCAGAACAGCAGCGGTGACAGTCAGTCTGGAATATCTCTCCTTTGGAATTTTATCCCTGGTATAATCATTTGTCCTTTATCATGGCTTAATTGCAAAGTGGTCTGCCACTGTTTCCTGGTCACTGTAATGTAATTGATCAGTACAGGGTGTATCTTATACATTTTTAAGCATTCTTTTATCCATGAATGTGGGATACTATCAAACGCTTTTTTGCTATCAATCCATGTCATACTTAGATTCCTCCTTTTTCTATAGTTCTCCGCTATGACTAACAAATGATCCTTTGTTCCATATGACTTTCTTTTATTACCCATTTGTTTTACTGCCATAATTGAGTTTTCTTCTAAATGATTACACACTGTTTGCATAAATTCCCATATACAGTTTATACGTCATTGGAAGACAAGTTATTGGTCTATAATTTTAGGGTAGCTTGCAGGTTCACTCAAGTAGCAGCATTGTTTTTCCTGTCGTTAGCCAGGATGGTGTCTGTTCGGGGTATGCGTATAAATAGTTCTTACTCATGGCTAAATCTTCGTGCAAAGATGTTAATACTTTTAACCAAAAGTTAGGTACTGCATCTCAGCCTGGGGTTTTCCAGTTAGAGGCTTTTCTTAAATGTTTCACTCTCTCTGGCTGTTACTTCATCCCATTATCCTGTACCTTTAAACTTCTTAGTCATTCTTTTACTTCTTCTATCCATTTAGCATCTTTGTTATGTTCCACAGGATCTTCATAGATACTTCTCCAAAATGTGTCTATTTCTTCTTTTTTTGGTGGTCTTTCAATTCCTTTTACCTCGTTTTCCAATTTTCTATAAACCTTTTTTAGGTAATCTATAAATTGCGTATTTTATACTTTTCCTCTGTGTATCTTCTAAGTTTTTCCACCTGTGCTGAGATTTTTAGTTTATTTATGATAGTGCATAACAGATCCTGGTCTGTTCTAACACTGCGCATTACTTTTATCACATCTATATTTCTTAGTATTTTTATTGATCTGTTCCCTCTTCTATATTCTTCTAACAGTGACACTTCTTTGTCTTAATTGCTTCATAGCTTTCTCTATTCAATACTTCCATGATTTCCCTTCCTTTACTACCCTGTATTCTTGTCGTAAAACATTATCAGTTATTAACTTTCAATCACCATACACGCTGTTCCCTGATGGCTATAGAACGTAACCACAACTTCAAAAGATGATATCCAATGGCATGAAGAACAAAATACACTTCTGGATACTTAACAAATCTTTAATTCCAGGACAGAGTAAGCGCTTTCGCCAACAGGCTTCTTCAGACTCATAATAATAATAGATAAAAGTTACAGACTTTAAAAATCCCACCAAAGAATCTCATTGGGTGAGAATCCGGTCCTATTACTCTACAGGATTCATCTCAAAAATTTAAAGTAATATTAGCTGCATTTAAAATACAAAGACAAACAACATTAAAATGTTCATGCGCTTGTAATAACTGCTAAAACAAAGTAAACAACATTTTAAAAAACATTTTAAAAATACATATAAAAAATCACATCTTGAAACATCTGTTTCAATGTTGACAAAAGTCAGTTGCGGCTTGCGTGTCATGCAGTCTGTGGGCAAGTCAATATGAAGATCATACTTAAAATCATACTTAAAAACAAGCTGTCTATTCATATTGAATGGAAGTTAGATAAAATGGAATAAAACAACTCCAAGACAGAAAACCAGTTTGTATAATGTAAACGAATCATGGTAATACATTCAAAAACCAGGGAATGGCATGGATCCAAGTGGCAATATTCAAGTATTAACTATATTCCTGTATGGAACATAGGTAGAGTTAAACAAACATAGGGGCTATCTGGTTATTATGCAATATCAGAATGTATCAATAAGGCATAGGTCTATTCAATGAGGTATCATGATTTAAATGTCTCATGAGGGCCACTTATTAAATTCAAACACAGATGTTACAGGATTATACTTATGCTATTGAGTTAAAATTCAACCTTATACTACTGTAGGAATTTGCATCAATACATAAATCATATCAATGCCTCACTCGACGTAACCTCCTACTTTTAAGGAATGGTTTTATCTGTACCTTATCATTGAGACCAGGGGGTATATCTGCTCTCCATCTAATAATCCATCTGGTCTCACATTCCAAAGTTCTATTAATAAGGTCACCTCCTCTAAAACCTTGTGTGAGTGTCTGTATAACAAAAAATTTAAATGCATTCTGTGGGCCTAGACTTTTACAATGTCTCGCCAATGCATTAACATCTGATTTTATTCTAATCTGGTAATTATGCTCCCTAATGCGTTCTTTAAGGGTCCTGTTCGTCTTCCCTATGTAGTAGGAGGGACATGAATTGCATATAGCAACATAAACCACATTCCTACTTTCACAGTTGGTATTAGTATAAAAATTGAACATTCGTCCTGTATTAGGATGTGTGAAATTGGTATCTGTATTAATAAAGGAGCATTGATTACATTTTCCACAAGGTGCAGTATTTACAGTAGCACCCACTATACTCTGCCTATTGATATTATATCTAGGTCTGCAGAGTATACTCTTCAAATTCGGATGGTTCTTGTATGTTATACGTGGTTTGGGTCCTACAACATCACTCACATCCGCGTCGGACATTAAAATATCCCAATGTTTATGCATAAGTTTCTTCACTTCCAAATTCATCCTACTAAAGGATAAATTAGCCCTCACCTCAGTGTGGGTTGCTACAGTGGTCTTAGGTAGATCCAACTGCTCCATAAAATAAGGTCTAGCACTGCTGGACCTCAAAGAATCTACTGTAACAATGGTTTCATTAATATCTTCTTCACAATAACCCCTCTCTTAAAAACCTATCCTTGAGCTACTGAACTCCGCTCTTGTAGCACTCTTCACTAGGATTAAGCCTAGACACCCTCATGAATTGTCCTTTTAGAACATTATTGAAAACATGAAGGGGGTGCATGCTTTGCCTGTGAAGTAAATTATTCCTATGGCACCCCTTCTTGTGTATAGACGTATTAAGCATACCATTAGGCAACCTACATATCTCAACATCCAAAAAAGAGATGTTAGTACTAGAAAAATTCATTGTGAATTTTAAAAATTCTGTCGTCATGTCAAGATAAGTGACAAAATTTATAATTTACTTCTCTATGTTTCAATGCTAGGACAATGTGACAGGAAGATATTAATGAAACCATTGTTACAGTAGATTCTTTGAGGTCCAGCAGTGCAAGGATAGGTTTTAAGGAGAGGTTGTGAAGATATTATAGATGAAAGTTGCAACCCAGTAGGAGGTTTTATTCCAGTAATTGCTAGGATGGATTTTTATGGAAGGTGGAAATCCTATTAAGACCACTTAGGGATTATTTACTGAATGGAGACATAAGGATAATTTGGGTAGTAAACATTTATTAGGATACATTGGGAAGCTTTGTGTCCGGTGTAGACACTGTGAGTGACCGTGTACAATGATGTTAGGATATAATGGGTAAGAGCTAGATATACATAAAGCACCTGTTGATGATGAAATAGGCTCAATATAGAGAAGACCAGTGAGTGCACATCCAAATACTACTTATAATGAAAATAATTAGCGGAAAACTTTCTTAAGACAGAAGATGCCAATACATCACACATATACAGGACTACCTCCCATGCACCTTATATATGTACCTTATGTAAAAGCAGGAATACCTGCTATGTGGGGCATGAGGGGCAGACTACAATAAAAGAACAGACAGGACCATAAGAGAGCATTAGGGAGCATAATTGTGTTTTAAGCAAATAATGCGAATTGTTGTTGGAATATTTGAAGATGTGTTAATTTTACATATACAGACACATGACAAGGTTTTTTGGAATGTGAGACACTAACAAGGTTTTTAGAATGAGACCAGATAGATTAATAGAATTTGAGAACAGATGGATAGAAGATGCAGATGAGATAAGGGTTAAGATAAACTCAGCATATAAAGACTAGATTATGTAATTAAAGGAGGAGCAAGGCGATATTGTCAATGAGGCAATGATATAATTAGTATAGTGATATACATCTGCGTTTGTGTTTGAATTGATTTTATACTAACATCTGTGTTTGAAATACATCTGTGGCTGTTGAATAGATTTATGCATGATTGATACATTCTGATATTGCATAATACCTCCATATGACCCCTATGTTAATTTAACAAGATACCTATGCATTGTGTTTAAATACTATATATTGTTAATTATACCTAATCTCCCCGGAATTTGAATGTTACTGAATGTCCATGCATAATTTGATATTACTATACAAACTGGTTTTTTTGGTTGATTTTTTTACATTTTTCAAACTTATTTTTGTTTTAATGTTTTCTTTCATTGTTTTTTCAATATGAGTAGACAGCTTGTTTTATTCATGATTTTTTACAGATGATTTTATGCTGAACCATGTGACACTTGAACAGACTAACAACACTTGAAATTTTCAACATTTTGATTTGTGTTTTAAGATGTGATTTATTTTATATTTTTTTTTATGTTTTTTAAAATTTTTTATTTTTTTATTTAACGAACATTTTTGTTGTTTACAATTTTGTATTTTTAATTATTTAAATATTTTTAATATTACTTTTATTTCTGAGAAAAATCCTGTAAATACTGGATTCTCACCCATGAATATCTTTTGGTGGATTTTTTAAAGTTAAAACTTTTATGGGATTATTATTTGTCTGTGAAGAAGCCTGTTGTGTTGCGAAACTCTGTGTTGCTCTTCGCAAGATTTAAGATTAATTTAATAAGAAGTGTATTTTGTTCTTCATGCCATTGGATATATCATATGGTTGGGTGAAGGTTCTATAGCCATCCAGCATCATAGCGTATGGTGTGATTGAAAGTTTTTACTACATATTTATCACGCTTGCTCCCGTCTCCGCTGGTGTGCTGCTCTGCATTTCGTTTGTTATTATCAGTTATTAATTTAGCTGCACAGTAATATATCCTGTTTGCTTCTGTTATATCGCATGGATCTCTATGCAGATTCCTAATTGTGTTCATTTGTTATTTGGATATCCATTGCTCTATCCTGTTGTGGTACTTTCTAAATTAATTCTATACCAAATCCTTCACTTCGCAAACACTCCATAACTTTAACTTTTATTTTTTTTTAACTTCTGCTTTACTAATCTTCTTTTAACTTCTGCTTTACTAATCTTCTTTTCTACATTCCCTCTTTACAATATTTTTTTATTGCAAAATTTTCCATATCTGGATGCCTTTGCATGTACTTCTCTTTGAATATCTTTGGGGCTGCCTTCTTTATATTGATTAATATGGCTTTGTCCTTTGCATAAATATGGCACCATATCAAATCTCTCTTTCCCATGTCCATATTTCTTTTTTATATTTTTCAAAAATGTCTAGCTTTTGTTGTTTATATGTTTGCACTTCCTCAGATGCTTCTTTTTCCAAACAGATCAAAGTTTCTTGATCTATATACTGTTTTTCACAAATCTGTTGTATTAATGAATACATTTTTTTATTTAAAATTTCTGACAATTTTTCTTGTGGAAGTATTTTTCTTACCTCTAATTTCTCTCTTAATCATTTTGTATATCTTGTGTTTGGAAATTATGGGCTTTTTACACAATAGTAATAATACATAATTTCTTTCTTATCTTCAATAGTCCACTTTATCATCTGTATGGCGCTTCTTTGGCCTATCAGATTTTGTGATTTTTGTAGAGTAGCACTACCTTCTACAACAGGGGGCCCACCCCACCCCCCCTGGGCATGGCCCCATTGTAGAAATATTTCCATAGTTTGAGGATTCTACACTGTCATCTTTTCCAGTCCTGGAACCAGTATGCCTACCAGGATTGGGCACTTTTTTTATCCTGGGTCTTGTGCACCCAGCTATCTTTTTTATTTTCAACCTACTTCTGTCCATGACGTATACTATATAAATACAGCCTATATATCAGTGTTGTCTTGGTGAAATTTAGTAAAAAAACAGGGTCCACCTTGTGAAGGTATTCACCAAGAAATCAGAATGAATTCAATTTCAACAATACTACTATCCATTGCTTGCTGAAGTATCTCCCCATTTGGACCCTCACTGAGAAGGGATCCTGGTGATGAACGAGATACCATACAAAAAATCTTTTACATTTAGCCATTACAGGATTTTCTGGTAGTGGGTTTCCAGGCCGCCTGCAATACCCTAAGCATACCCTCAGAAAAGTGGTATCTGAATGTGATCAAAATCCTATCATCCAAAGTGTCAACTGAAGAGTGGACAGTTGAGGGTGAATGAGAGACCCTTGTCTTGTGTGAGAAGATCCATCTGGTGAGGTAATCTGCAATAATTGCCCATGACCAGATGAAAGAGAAAGGGGAACCATTGCTGTGTGGGTCAAAAGTATCTCTCTCTCTCCTTATTTTACCCTCATCTGCCACCCCTAAAGCCAGCATTCTACCTCTGAAGTGCTGTTACCCCAAATATGTCTGTACTTAGTGCTAAGTTTTACCTTTTACCACCTCCTTAGCCTGGTTTTTCACTTTCCTTCTGGACTGACTGACTGTCTTCTTGACATTCTCTCCACCTGAGTGGGGACCCGCTCCACTCGGGCTTCACTCTGATCCCCTACCCTGCCCCCATTTCCCAACCATCCCCACTACTCCTACTTTTATTCTAGCCAGTTTCCCCATCCCTTATCATCCTTTATCCAATCAAACAAGTCATATTGTAACCCCTCCCTTTACTCACACAATCTCACACATCTCACTTAATTTCACCCACTCCTCTACCCCTATTAGCCTCTCCTCTCCCCTACAACTATATTTCTCAACTCTCTAAAACAAGCTGAACCCAATTTCCCAATTTTACACCTACATATTTCCATCAATGACCTCACTATTCTTCAAAACTCTCCCTACCCCTCTCTAACCTTGTTAGGTCTCATACCTCTATACCATGCTACCTCCTATTATACTAACAATCTCCCCCATTATTTCTCTCCTTTCCCCACACCCCACCATATAATACTTACCATCACTCCATCATAAGAAGCTTCTACTCCATCTCCCCCTCTCTGATGCAACCTAACTTCCTTCATCACTTTAACTTATGAATTATGCCAACCTCAACTAAACTCCAAATGACAAAGCTCATAATATACTTCCCCTTATTTGATAAAATAAAATCTAATTCCATTGCACTATCTCTCCCCAACATCCTCTACACAGGAGGTGATATTCACCGCAACCCTGGTCCTAGTCCATCTTCTTGCAAAAACTCCCCCACCCATAAAACTCTTCACCTCTTTAATGTCAATGCCCAAAGTCTCTGTAACAAAGCAGCCATTTTTCAAGCCTGGCTAAGCCATAATCAACCAGACATCATTGCCATTACTGAGATATGGCTTAAGCCCCATACCTCAGACACTGAAATACTACCCCCAGGCTTCCAAGCCCTTAGGTGCGATCATATACTCAAAAAAGGTGGTAGTGTCGCCTTACTCTACTTCAACCTGCTCTCCATAATCCCCTAACCAAATAAATTCCTCAGTTTGGTAATGCTCAAATACTGGCCTGCTTACTTAAAAAGAATAGGTTCATAGGTTGGTACTAGGCTATCAGCCCTAGGGCCTATACAAGCCTAGCCATAACAATTCCCTGGCTGTTGACCACAAAAGTCTCTGCATCACTGCCCTATATATCCCTCCTGGAAACAATATCCCAATCCTGGAAGAAATCCTCCTATGGGTCTCTACCAACATAAATAATGAGACATACATATTAGGAGATGTAAACATGAATTCGGACAACATCAATAACTCGATACCCACACAATCCATTAATCTCTTTAACTTTATGCAAATAATTAATTCTATTACTAGACCCAATAAAAACAATCCTCCAGTCTCTACCCATGACTGGATTCTAGCCTCGCATTTAAATAAAATTACAAACTCAGGCACAATTCCTAACTCCACCAGTGACCGCCTCCCAGCTTATGACCATTGCTCTACCTCTTCTTCCCTCCTACATCATCACTACATCCACACACATAACCTTAGTAATTTCAACCCTAGCATATTCTCTAACTCCCTCAAACTAATAAACTGGAACATTCTAAACACATTTCCTCTTGATGATGCCACTGACCACTTTAATTCCACTTTTCTAAATATTTTAAATAGTGTAGCATCAACTAGAACCGAAGGAGAAGAGGAGGGCGAAGGCATGCCCGGAGGCAGGAAGAGAGGAGGAAGGCTAGGAGTGTAGCAGTGATGGTAGGAACTTTGAATGTTGGCAGTATGACTGGTATAGGAAGTGAGCTAGCTGATATGATGGAGAGAAGGAAGGCTGATATATTGTGCGTGCAAGAGACCAGATGGAAGGGAAGTAAGGCCAGGTGTTTAGGAAATGGGTTCAAATTGTTCTATCATGGTGTGGATGGCAGGAGAAATGGGGTAGGGATTATACTAAAGAAACAATATGCCAAGAGTGTTTTAGACGTGAAGAGAGTGTCTGACAGAGTGATGTTTGTGAAGCTTGAAATTGATGGTGTAATTATGAATGTTGTTAGTGCATATGCTCCACAAGTTGGGTGTATGATGGATGAGAAAGAGAAATTTTGGAGTGAGTTGGATGAAGTTGTGGTGAGTGTACCCAAGGGTGAGAGACTAGTGATTGGAGCAGACTTTAATGAGCATGTTGGTGAAGTGAACAGAGGGGATGAGGAAGTGATGGGTAGGTATGGTGTTAAGGAGAGGAATGCAGAAGGTCAGATGACTGTGGATGTTGCGAAAAGGTTGGACATGGCTGTGGTGAATATGTATTTTAAGAAGAGGGAGGAGCATAGGGTGACGTACAAGAGTGGAGGAAGATGCACACAGGTGGATTATATCCTATGTAGGAGGGCCAGTCTGAAGGACATTGGAGACTGCAAAGTGGTGGCGGGGGAAAATGTAGTTAAGCAGCACAGAATGGTGGTCTGTAGGATGACGGTGATCAAGAAGAGGAGGAGGAGTGTGAAAGCAGTGCCAAGGATTAAATGGTGTAAGTTAAAAAAGGGTGATTGTGAAGTGGAGTTTAGGGAAGAGTTAAGACCGGCACTGGGAGGCAGCGGAGAGTTACCGAATAGCTGGGTAACTACAGCAGAACTAGTCAGGGAGACTGCTAGAAAGGTGATTGGTGTGACATCTGGACAGAGGAAGGAGGACAAGGAGACCTGGTGGTGGAATGAGGAAGTACAGGAGAGTATACAGAGGAAGAGGCTGGTGAAGAAGAAGTGGGATTGTCAAAGAGCTGAAGAAAGTAGACATGAGTATAAGGAGATGAGGTGCATGGCAAAGAGAGAGGTGACGAAAGCTAACGATAAGGTGTATGGAGAGTTGTATGAGAGATTGGACACTAAAGAGGGAGAAAAGGACCTGTACCGATTGGCTAGACAGAGGGACAGAGCTGGGAAAGATGTGCAGCAAGTAAGGGTGACAAAGGATAGTGAGGGAAAGGTACTCACAAGAGAGGAGAGTGTGTTGAGTAGATGGAAAGAGTATTTTGAGAGGCTGATGAATGAAGAGAATGAGAGAGAGAGAAGGTTGGATGATGTGGGGATAGTGAATCAGGAAGTGAAACAGATTAGCAAGGAGGAAGTAAGGACAGCTATGAAGAGGATGAAGAATGGAAAGGCTGTTGGCCCAGATGACATACCAATGGAAGCATGGAGGTGCTTAGGAGAAATGGCAGTGGAATTTTTAACTAGATTGTTTAATGAAATTTTGGAAAGTCAGAGGATGCCTGAGGAGTGGAGAAAAAGTGTTTTGGTACCTATCTTTAAGAATAAGGGTGATGTGCAGAGCTGCAGTAAGTACAGAGGGATAAAACTGATCAGTCACAGCTTGAAGTTATGGGAAGAGTAGTAGAAGCTAGGTTAAGAAGGGAAGTGATGATTAGTGATCAGCAGTATGGTTTCATGCCAGGAAAGAGCACTACAGATGCAATGTTTGCTCTGAGAGTGTTATTGGAGAAATACAGAGAAGGTCAGGTGGAGTTGTATTGTGTCTTTGTAGACTTGGAAAAGGCATATGACAGAGTGCCTAGAGAAGAGTTGTGGTATTGTATGAGGAAGTCGGGAGTGGCATAGAAGTATGTAAGAGTGGTACAGGATATGTACGAGTGTAGTGTGACAGTAATGAGGACTGCAATGGGAGTGACAGATCCGTTTTAGGTGGAGGTGGGATTACATCAAGAATCAGCTCTGAGTCCTTTCTTATTTGCAGTGGTGATGGACAGGTTGACAGATGAGATCAGACAGGAGGCCCCGTGGACTATGATGTTTGCAGATGACATTGTGATCTGTAGTGAGAGTAGGAATCAGGTTAAGGAGACTCTGGAGAGGTGGAGATATGCTCTAGAGAGCAGAGGAATGAAGGTCAGCAGGGCTAAGACAGAATATATGTGTATAAATGAGAGGGAGGGTAGAGGAATGGTGAGGATGCAGGGAGTAGAGTTGGTAAAGGTGGACGAGTTTAAGTACTTGGGATCAACAGTTCAGAGTAATGGTGAATGTGGAAGAGAGGTGAAGAAGAGAGTGCAGGCAGGGTGGAATGGGTGGAGAAGACTGTCAGGAGTGATTTGTATCAGATGGGTACCAGTAAGAGTGAAAGGGAAGGTCTACAAGAGGGTAGTGAGACCAGCTATGTTATATGGGTTGGAGACAGTGGCACTGACAAAAAGACAGGAGTCAGAGCTGGATGTGGCAGAGTTAAAGATGCTAAGATTTGCACTCGGTGTGACTAGGATGGATAGGATTAGGAATCAGTACATTAGAGGGTCAGCTCATGTTGGACAGTTTGGAGACAAAGCAAGAGAGACGAGATTGCATTGGTTTGGACATGTGCTGAGGAGGGATGATGGGTATATTGGGAATAAGATGCTAAGGATGGAGCTGCCAAATAAGAGGAAAACAGGAAGGCCTAAGATAAGGTTTATGGACGTGGTGAAAGAGGACATGCAGGCGGTTGGTGTGACAGAGCAAGATGCAGAAGATAGGAAGAAATGGAAAGAGATGATCCGCTGTGGCGACCCCTAACAGGAAAAGCCGAAAGATGATGATAGAACAAAAAGAATAAAAAACAACTTTGCCCCATGGCTCGCAAAAGATACTAAAAAACTAATGCATCAAAGGTACAAATCTTGGAAACTTTATCAAAAAAATAAAATCCCTGAAACCCTACTTCAGTACAAACAGCTCCGCAACCTCACAAAAACACTAATCCTCAGAGAAAAAAAAATCCTACTTTATCAAACTCCAGTCCAACCATACTACAAACCCCAAACAATTCTGGAAATCTATAAATTCTCTTCTCAAACCAGGAACCCAAAACAATCTCTTCCCCGATCCCAATAAATCTGATCAACAATTAGCCTCTCTATTCAATTCTTTATTACCTCCATACTCGAACTAACAACATTTTTCGTGAAGAATACTCCCTCCTACACTCATACTTACTCCATCACAACCCTTCCTTCCACTGACTCCAATTCCACTCCCATCTTCAACATAAAACCCCATATACACGAACTATATAAGAAACCTTCTCTCCAAACAAAAACCCTGCTCTAAAGCTCCTGAGAACATCCCCCTCTATTTTTCTTAAATCCGCTGCTGACGGAATAGCATTCTTTTAAGTATATTAATCAACAGGTCCATACAGGAATCCTACATCCCCAAACTCTGGCACAGTGCCTATATTCTACCTCTTCATAAAGGTGGGAAAAACACAAACATCACAAATATCCACCCCATAGCCATCCTCTCCCCAAGCTCCAAAATCCTAGAAAAATGCGTTCATCTACAACTAATGCCATTCCTAACTCAAAACCACCTCCTCACAGCTACCCAGCATAGTTTCCAACCTAGGGACAGCACTACAATAGCTCTCCTCTCTTTCCTAGATACAGTTAATCGTGCCTGAGAATCCGTGGAAATACCATCCACAGTGCTTCGGGACCTCTCCAAAGCCTTTGATACACAATTTCCCACACCCATCTTTTCAGCCATCTCTCAAACCTAAATCTTTCTCAAACTACCCTCTCCTGTTTCTCAAGCTATCTGTCAAATATGGCTCAGGCTGTAAAATGGAGCAAAAGTATCCCCCCTTTTCTTCATACCCCACAGGCATACCCCAAGGATCCATTCTTGGACCAATGCTGTTCAATATCTTTATCAACATTTTTCACTCTGTCATTCTCAATGCCAGAATAATCCAATATGTAGACGGACTCAACTTTAGTCTGCTATGCCTCTAATATTTCTGAACTCTTAACAAAGACTCAGAATGCCTTCTCAACATCCGAAGCCTGGATGCTCCAAAATCATCTCTCCCAAAATGCAAACAAATACAAAATATTAATGTTCCTTCATTGAAAATCCTTCTCTTTTAACGAAACCTCTTTACAAATTCTAAGCCAAAATAACTATCCTATTGAAGTTGCCCCCTATGCAAAGCTACTAGGTGTAAATATAGATTAACACCTAAACATAAAAAAAAACACACCAAAAACTGGGTATACTTTATAGGAATAACCACTTTCACTCGCCTCTTACCAGACGTACTCTTGCCTCCACTCATCTCCTTCCCTCCTTAATGTATGGCGCCCCCCTTCTAACCAACTTATCTGCATCTATTACATCCAAATTAGAAAACGGTTATAACAAAATCTCCAAATTTGCCACTAACTCCAAAACCTCCTCCCATCATTGCTTTGCCCTTACCTCTGTAGACTGGCTAGAACTTCCAAACTATCTGGACTTCCTCCAACTCACCACTGCTCAAATTATTCAACCCCACCAAATGCCCTGTCCTCAAAAACATCCTAGTCCATTATGTTCCAAATAGAACTCAAAGATCTGCATATCAAAATCTAATATCTGTTCATAAACCCAACCAACCACCAGGCCAACTACTTCTCTCTTTTTCCTTAGCCATAAAATGGAATTCCCTCCCTCCTTCCTTAAGAATAATAGAAAATAAGGAGAGCTTCAAAACACAGCATCATTCCTACCTCTCCTCTATTTGGAAATGCACCTGCATTCTTCTAACCTAGCAAGCTCTCCCCCTCCCCTTATTCCCCTCTTTGTTCCATAAAGTACTTCTAACCACTTACTGCCAATACTTCAATCCATCCACTCAAACTAATTCCCTGACTGGATGGAATATATATGACCATCAACAACCCACCTGCTTCTATCACCTTGGCTTCTAGTTTTCTAATGCCAACTCCTTATAATCAAAAATGTTCTTCCTATGTCAAGATTGTAAATATACCTCTCTTTACTGTAAATAATCTAGTATTTGTATTAAGCATATGTTGTGTATTTGTATCCAGTATTTTATTTTTTACTTGCATCATAAATCTTTACTGCATTTTGCTTGTTGGAGCTTTTCTCCCCGGGCCTCCACTGAACATGGGCACAATGGGCCCAGTGGACTTTCCCGGTCAACAAACTGGAAATAAATAAATAAAATAAAAAGGGAGTCAACAGCAAAAATCTTGAAGAGTCCTCCTTGATTTTCTGTAGGACCATGGAAAGTAGAGTAACAGGAGAATAGGCATATAAAAAAATCCCATTCCAAGAAAAGGACATTATGTTCACCTTAAAAGTCAGAGGACTTGGGACTATGGAACAGAAGCAAAGAAACTGACTGTTCAGAGGAGAGGCAAAAAGATAAACTTGAAAAATACCTCACTGATGTACTGTGTCCAGAAACACCTCTCTCTCGTAAGCATCCATTCGTGAAGTTGTGCCCTGGCACTGCATAAGGAGTCTACTACAAGTTTGTGTTCTGAAGGAATGTAAACCACTTGAATAGTTTCTTGATGGTGGATAACCAAATCCCAGGCCTGAAGGGCTAGTCTGGAAAGAAGATAAGACCTTGTGCCCCTCTGTTTGATAATGTATCACATGACCATGCTGTAGTATGTGAAGTCATTTAAAAATCTGAAGACCAAAGAGAAATTAAAATTATGAATTGAACATAACTATGCATCTGTATTGTCAGTTTTCATTTTCCCTCAACTTATGTGCATCGGTATTGACTTCTAATCAGACTAGGCCGCATGCACTTGACTTTGGATCCAACTCTCGAGCTCTTCCCTCTACTCATAATGCCACAGTCAGCCAAGAATATCTCAGATTGAATTTGCTGCCTTATAGATCCCTAGGATAAAGCGGAAGAAAAGCACAGCAAAGCTGAGGCTCAAACCTGTAACAAAAGGTTCCACAATATCCACAAGGTCTCTCCAGAACATAGAAGGAAGGGGGGGGGGGGGAGTTGAGGAAGAAGGAAAATGGACAACACAGATGCATAGTAATGGTGAATATGTAGCTTTAATATCTGATGTTGTCCTTCTTCATTATTCTCAATGTATGGGAAAGAGTCTCAAGCTACAAGCATCTTGGGTGGCCCTCATGGAAGGATATTTCGGAGAACTGCCGAACCAAAGGCAGCTCTGTTTCTAGAGGTCAAATCTAGCTGGGATATCTTCTGTGTGGAGTCTGCACGTTCTCCCTGCATTCTTGTGGGTTTCCTCCCACATTACAAAGACATGTATCTGAAGTGTTTCTACTCATGTCTCCGCTGAAAACTGGCTCATTCCAAGTAGGAATTTCCCAGTAAAAAAGAAGTCACACACTTTCCATAACATTCCATCTGAGCAATTGCTTTTCATTTGTCTTCAACCTGCGGGACCTATATCCGGTATGGATCCGACTTGGCCACATACTCCAGCATCAGATCCAAGCTGCAAGCTCCTCCCCTACCTATAACGCCCCTGTCACACTCCTCCCATCAGACTGAATTTGTTACAGAAAGTACAGTTGTGTACACTTACCATAAATGTAGATGTTCGAGTGTATTCACTGGTGCAGTCATTACATTAGGGTAATCTGCTGGCAGGTTGCCCTCAGTCAGCCTGAATAACAAAGTCTTGGGTCCAGCGTCGGTTGCTGTCTCTTCTTCCATGACATCAGGTCGTCAGGGGTATAAAACATGCAGCCAACGCCATTTTATTCAGTTTTTCTTGCCCCAGATGTCAGGTGCCCCCCAAATGTGGAGTAAAAAAAAAATAAATATATATATATATATATATATATATATATATATATATAGATATATATATAGATATATATATATATATATATATATATATATATATATATATATATAAATAAATAAATAAATAAACAATAAATATATATAAATGCACTTTTAGAAACATAAACTTTACCTTCATCTAAAAGCAAATACACCACAAAGGCTTTTGTGTATAGTGAAGGAAAGAACAGGAATAGAAAAGGGGGACAGCAGGAGGGTAACCTGGACTGCAACAGTGAATACACTCGAACATCTACATTTACGGTAAGTGTACACAAATGTTCTTCATATTTCACTGTTGCAATCATTACATTTGGGTAGAATCCCAAAGCTATGGATAGGGAGGATGGAACTAAACAACATTAGGAGCGGCTATAAGGCCCTGCAGAACTGCAATGGCAAAGCCTGCCCTGGATTTGGAAGAGAGAGGCAAATGATAATGCTTTGTGAAGGTATAAACAGAGCTCCAAGTAGCAGCTTCGAGAATGCCTTTGGTTGGAACCCCTCCGAGAAAAGCTGCTGAAGTAGAGGCAGCCCTGGTGGAATGTGATCTGATCCCCTTGGGCACAGGTTTACCATGGTGCAAGTAGCAAAAACAAATGCAGTGGCTTATCCACTTAGAAATAGTCTGCTTTGAAATAGCCCTCCCCTCTGACCCTGCAGCAAATGCTACCAGTAGTTGCTCAGACTTTCTTAGAGATTTGGTCCTGTTTAAGTAGAATCTTAGTTGTCCATGTACGTCCAATGAATGCAGAATCCGCTCCCCCTTGTTCTGTAGACTTGGGGAAAATATTGGCAGGTGAATTGTCTTGGTTAATAGCCACACTGGATACCACCTTAGGCATAAAAGAAGGATTGGTCCTGAGGGACACCCTATCCAGATAAAAAATAATAAAAGGCTCCACTGTCATGAGAGCCTGTAGTTCTGAAACCCTTCTTGCTGAAGTGACTGCCAAGAGAAAAGCTGTTTTCCAAGATAAAAATTTTATATCCGCAGTAGCTGCTGGTTCAAAAGGAGGCAGGGTGAGTTTTTCCAGCACAAAATTGAGGTCCCATGAAGGAGTTGGTGAACTTCCGGGAGGCCTTAAATTTCTGGCCCCTCTAAGATACTGCTTAATCAGAGGATGAGAAAAAAGGGGAGGCTCTGTGTTGTAATGAGCTGAGATGGCAGAGGCATGGATGTTTATTGAAGAAAAAGATAGGCCCTTGTCAAGCATCTCAGTCAAATATTGTAAAATCTGAGGAATATTGGGCTTTGCTGTGTCTGTTCCTTGTGCTTAGTTTCAAGCACATAATTCTCTTCCATTTATCAGCATAAGATTTTCTAGTGCTAGGCCTTCTGGCTTCCAAAAGGACATCCATCACAGATTTACTGAAGGTGTTTGAATAATTAATTGATCAGCCATGCTGCAAGATTCAGAGTTTGGAGTTGAGTGTGCAGAATTTGATTGTTCTGCTGAGACAGTAGATGAGGTATTTGAGGCAAGTACTATGAAGGAAGTTGAGACATATTCCTTAGAAGTGGGTACCAGTGCTGGCGAGGCCAGTCCGGAGCAACTAGGATCATTTTTGTTTTTCCTGTAAGACCTTGGGGGGTAGAGGCAGAGGGGTAAAGGCATAGACTGACAGAACATCCACTTTCCATGCTTTTTGTGATGAGTTCTTGTGCAGAATTTGTCCAACTGATAATTTTGGGGTGAGGCAAATAGATCTATGTCTGGGCTCCCCCATTTTTGTGTTAACATGCTGAAGATTTGTGGATCCAGTTTCCAGTCGTGCGGGTCCATAAGATTTCTGCTTAGGTCATCTGCCAGAGTATTTTGTTTTCCTGGCAGGAATTGAGCTTGAAGATGTATTTGGTAAGTCAAGGCTGTGTTCCACAAGGCCATGGCTAGTCTGCAAAGGGGGTAGGAAAGTCATTGAGACTGCTTACTGTACGGTTGTGCTTTGTTTCCTCCAGATTTGGAGGTGGAGGCACCCCATTGTTTTGACCTTTAAGAACCCTGTGATTGGTATCTGGAGCCTTTTGAGCGCCTGGGTTTGCCTTGAGTGGCTCTGTTGGACACAGGAAAGGACCAGTTTTTAGTAGGCCAGTGTCTACTAAACCTGGGTGGCTGCACTTGCAAGAAATCTTTTACAGTTTGCATAGATTTAGCTTTGTCTTCCATTTTCTTTAAAACTTCTGCCTTATTACCAAACAGTGTATCATGCTGCAAAGGGGCATCCAAAAATTTAGCTTTAACATGATCAGGCAGATTTTGCTCCTTGAGCCAGGCATACCTTCTAATCACAGATCCAGTAATGGCGGCCCTACAAGAGGCCGTCAAGAAATCAAAACCACATTGCAAAGTATCCTTTCCAACCTGTTCTGCTGAATGCAATAATTCCTGTAACTCTATTTTCCACACAATCAGAGACCAACATCATTTTCTGTTTCAGTAAGCCCATAACATGCTGTTGATATTTAAGCATATGAAACTGGCAGTTTAAGGCCCTAAATCTGATAAGACCTCCTGGATGACGCTTTCGTCTATCAGCTTTTTAATCTCCTGAGCTGCAGCTTCTCTCTGACTGGGTGGGATGACAGGACGCTTCCTGATTTTGTTTGGGAGAATCTGGAAAAATTGTACAAAATGACTTCTGACAAGTTCATCTGCCAGAGGAATCACTCAAGATGTAGATGGACTGAAACCAAAAGCTTCCAGAAAAAGTGACTCTTCTGGGGAAGGGTTACCTGAAAAACCATCCACCTTTCTGTTTAAATGAGATGTCATCCGGCAGAGATCTGGGGGACCCTTCCCCTTCATTGAAGTCAGTATCCTCAGTGTGAGATTCCACAGGGAATTTCTCTCTCTCCTTCTGCACATTTTCTTGTGGGGTAGCTCTTCAGTGGGATGGCCTTGAGAGATATCAAGAGAGAGGTGGAGTTCTTCAATGTAAACTGTCTGGAAGCTGGATGGTACTGACTCACCCTGCGGAATGGGCATGATAGACCCAGAGCTCGGATCTGAGTCAGGATGCATGAAGGACCCCCAAGCAAAGAAAGACATCTCTACTATCGCGAAGGCCGATGGAACAGAAGAAGCTGTAGCTGGCTGCCTGGTGTTGCCTGGCTCCCAACTTGCCCAGAGTCATGCATCGAGGAAGGATTCAGACCAGAGTTATCCAATGCTGAGAGCAGGAGGAGGAAGGAAGGCTCCAATAACAATGGAGTAGATTCCAACCCCCCAAATCCTGTGCCAATGCTTCTGATCCAAGACTTATACTGATACAAAGAAACTGCAGTGGAACTTGTCAGGGAGGCTGATGGGGAAAGACATAGCAGTCTTTGGGTCTGACAGACAATCTCGGCGCTCCCAGATCCAAGAGTTCCAAAACCGAAGGATGGATTGGAGAAGGAGATATTATAACATGAGAACTGGAAGGGAGGCTCATGGATCTCATGGGAGATGGAGACGGAACCCCCCCCCCATATCTGGATCTGAGTTTTGAGGAATTTTCTCATTATCCTTATCCATGTCTGCCTTGGAAAGACTTCTGGAGGACCTGATGGACGAAATAGTGGATTGCGGCCTAAACTATCTCCTCAGCATCTGGAGAAAATGGAAATGGAGCCTAGGAGATAATGCTTCAAGTGTGAACCTGGTAAGTGAGTGGGTTCTAGCGGACTTAGTCAATACAGTGGTAGGATCTTAAGATTTTGGAACCGCAAGCTTTCTGTCAGATCTGATGTCTTTGGAAATTTTTGTGGTGGCTCCAACGAAACCATTGAATTTTTAGGAGAACGGGCCACGGATCTCTTACGAGACTCCTTTGCCTCTGACAAAAAATTTGCTGGTTTACTGAGGGACTGAGCACCTGAGGAAGAAGATACAGGAGGAGGCAGCACACCTTTTGGGACCAACTTATTATATCTATCAGACAGTGCTCTTGAATTAAACCTTGCATAGATGGGAGCAGTTGGTATTTATATGAGCTGCTCTTAAACAACTGCACTCCCTGTGGGCATCAGAAATAGGAATTTTGTGTCACAGAAGTGTACATTTTGAATCAAGTTAGTTTTTCGGCCATAAATATAAATAAAAATAAAGAAAAAAGTATACTAGCACAGAACTTTTGTTTTCTTTTCTTTTCAATATATCAGCAGATTAGAAAAATTATCAAAATTACCAAGAATGGTTAGAAGAATATCCTCTAAAGGACAGAAGAAAGAGAGAACTAGTAACAATAATGGTATATTAGAACGCTACCAGGTAGTAGAAAATAAGAAAGGAAATGTAGTCTAATGGAAGACAAAAATGAAAACTCGACTAAAGGTAGACGGAGGACTAAATGGAGAAGTTAAGAATGGTTTTCAAAATAGCTATTCCTCACAAGTCAGAATAATATTAAATGTTTAGCTCTTTGAGCAGGATCTGCATCCATACAAGATGGCAGCAAACAAGATCTAAGGTATTCCTGACTGACTGGGGCATTATGGGTAGAAAAAGGAGCTCGAGAATTGGATACGAAGTCTAGTGCATGTGGATGATTCAGACTAGAGGTCAAATCCAATACCCATACGTTCAGGAAAAATGAAAAGGACATTAGACCTGAAGGCATAAAGAGAAAGACTAAATGGCCTTATTTCTTTTATTATGATGTGGTCTGACTTCTGATGAAGAGGCCATAGACCCTGAACCCTCAGATCATTGGAAGAAGCTCCCAGCTTCCTGACTCAGATCAGAAGCATCTGTGAACAGTTCTTGAGTAGTAGTGGTGGCGGTTTAAAAAGTTAGTTCCAAAATGAAGGAGATATGCTAAATCAACCAAAGAAACTGCATGCTGAGACAAGGAAGTAAGGAGCCAAGCAGCCTTTATCATTGAAATTTCCTCATATAAAGCTAGGTAAAGGGAAGCATAGGAATGGTTGATGCCATAAGCCCCAGGACTCGGAGAAATTTCCTTGCAGGAATGAGAGAATGAGGAAACAGACTGGAAATAGGCTATCAGAGACCAGACCTTGGGAGAAGGATGAGACGCCAACAGTGGAATTTTATTTATTTATTTATTTGCAGTTTGTTAACTGGGAGAGTCCATTGGGCAAGAATGAGGCTTTTTCAATGAAGGCCTGGAGAGAAATGCTCCATGAAAATACATATACAAAACTACAGACATAAAAATTACAAAAACAAAGTTAAAAAAAGAATACAATGTACAACTGCTTATGAAGTTTACAGAGTATAATGACTGTAAAAAAAAAAAAAAAACTTGAGTAATACAACAATTTAGTTTAAGAAAACAATACTTCTGCACCTCAGAAACATATGATCTTGAAAAGGAATCAGGCATGACTTCTTCAGACTGATGGTGAATCCCAAACTGTGCAGAAGGATTACGGTGAAGTGCAGATTCTGTAAGCCTGGCTAGAGAGAGAGCCTGACGAAGCAGGTCATCCAGACGGGAATAGCTGGATTCCCTGAAGCCAGAAAAAAGCTACAAAAGGTGCCAGACATTTAGAGAACATCCTTGGGGCCTGTAAGGAAAACTAAAGGGCAAAGTAAAGGACTGAAAAATGAAGAAAAAACAGAGAAACATAAAAACTTCCTGAAGAGAGAGTGAATAGGACCATGAAGATACGAGCCCTTTAGGGCTAGTGAGACCAGAAATTAATGTGGAAGTAAAATGGGAAATCATCTTGAAGAAAGGAATCTTTAGAAAAATATTTAGAAATGAAAGGTCCAGGACCAGCTTCCAAGATCTCTCATTTCTAGGAATAAAAACATTCTAGAATAAAACCCTGTTCCTCTTTGGGAATCTGGAACAATCTGAATGGTGCAGTGATCCAGGAAATCCTGCAGAACCCCAGGAAAAATGAAGAAGGTGGTATGGAGCAGGTTGAGGAATCCCTGGGAGATGTGGAGGTGATTTCCATACCGTAGAATAACTTTCTGATAACGGACAAAAAACACGAGTCTGAAATTATGTTTCCAGACAGGGAAAGCCTGAGAGGCAGGGGACCTGGCCAAGGCGAAGGGGAGAAAATATGTCAGATGAAGGCAGATTTGTACTGAAAAGTGGGCTTTTGAGTTTTGTAGGTCTGGGTGGGATCAGAGAATATACATTTAGAAACATTCTTCCTCTTAGAAGGCTGACAAGGCAGCTTTGACACAAAAGCAGGCTCAGGACTATTATCCCCCCATACTTAAATTTTAGAGAAACTAAGATTTGTTTAAAATCATGCATCACATTTCCTTCGTCTTGTACAGTCTTAAATTAGTTGGCAGCAGCCGTATCAAAAAGATTCTGATTACCCAAAGGAACAACAAGTATCTTGGCTTTAATGTCATCAGGTAAGGCATGGAGGCAAAGCAAAAAGTACCTCCTCATAAATGAACCACAGGCAGCTACTCTAGAAGATTATACAGTTGCATCATAACTACATTTTATGGAACTAATATCAATCCGAGAAGTAGAGCTCAACAAAGACATGGCAGCAGTCTTTCCTTTAGAATAAGGAAGGTCAGAAATCCTCCTCCCAAGATGTGACAAAAGGGCCAAAACTTACCCTTTCATACGAGTCTGATGATTAATGGCTCTAAAAGGCCAAAGTAGCAGAAGCATACATTTTTTCCACCCAGTCACTTTACAGACCAACTATTTTTATCAAAAGGAAGAAGTGTGGATGAGGGCAAAAACCTGGATGGCTTATCAGCGAAAGAGATATCACCACTCAGTATGAAGAAAGTACAGCTGTGTACACTTACCATAAATGTAGATGTTAGAGTGTATTCACTGTTGCAGTCATCACACTTGGGTTATCTGCCTGCATGTAGCCCTCAGTCCGCCCGAATACCAGAGTCTTGGGATTTCTGCGTCAGATGCTGTCGCCTCTTCCATGACGTCAGGGATATAAAACATGCAGCTGATGCCATTACATACAGTTTTCTTGCGCCAAATGTCAGGAGCCCCCAAAATAGGAAGCTATTATATGGTGTGGAACACGTCCAGTAAAAAGTAAATACCACTGCCATAAAAAATGGCCATGTAGAGGAAAGGTAGAAAGAATAGAGAAAACCAGGTGACTGGAGGGAGGGAAAAGTACAGTTTTGTACATACCATAAATGTAGATGTCCGATAGGTATGCATCTGCAGTCATAACATATGGGTTGTCCTGCCTCAGGCAGCCCTTCGGTCGGCCGGATTCCAAAGTCTGGGTCTGGCCTCGGCTGATGTCGCACTTTCCCCGACGTCAGAGCGTCTGGGGTATAAAAACATCAGCCGACGCCATCTTCCTCAGTTTTTCTTGCCCCAGATGCCCGGTGCCCTCTATGAAGGCTAAATTTGGAGAAAATGCCAAAAAAAAAAAAAAAATTGCAAACATAATGCAAATATATATATATATACATATATATACATATATATACATACACAAACAAATACACCATAACTGATTCCCCCAGCTAGCTAATGAAGGGGTAAGCACCCTAGGAATACCACAGAGGGGAAGGAGGGAGGGTAAACCTGACTGCAGATGCATACCTATCGGACATCTACATTTATGGTAGGTACAAAACTGTACTATGTCCTTCAAGGATGCATCTGCAGTCATAACATATGGGTAGAATACCATAGCCAATCTGGGGGTGGAGGTACTAAGAAAATGATGGTGTAGTTAAGAGACCCTGCAGGACTGCTGTAGCAAAACCTGCTCTGGATCTGGAATATAAGGGTAAATTGTAATGCTTGGCAAAAGTATGCACGGAGCTCCATGTAGCAGCTTCTAAAATGTCTTTGGTAGCCACCCCTCTTAGGAAGGCTGTAGTGGTGGCCGTGGCTCTCGTGGAATGAGGCCTAATATTCACAAGAACAGTCTTTTCATGAAAGGAGTAGCAAAAGCGAATGCAATTTCCTATCCATTTTGAGATTGTCTGTTTGGAAATTGCTTTTCCTCGTGTCCCAGCAGCATATGCTACAAACAGTTGGTCAGTCTTTCTGTAACTTTTAGTTCTGTCCAAATAGTAGAGTAATTGTCTGTGGATATCCAGAGTGTGTAGAAGTTTCTCCCCTTTATTTTGTAAATTTGGGAAGAATGTAGGCAAATGAATTGCTTGGTTCAAGGATACTCTAGATATCACCTTTGGCATAAAGGTTGGGTTGGTTCTTAATGAAACTCTGTCCTGATGAAAAATAAGAAATGGTTGCACTGCCATTAAAGCTTGTAACTCAGATACTCTTCTTGCTGAAGTTATGGCGAGAAGGAATGCAGTTTTCCAGGATAGAAACTGTGGATCTGCCGAAGCTGCTGGTTCAAATGGCAGAAGTGTTAGTTTTTCCAGCACAAAGTTAAGGTCCCAAGTAGGTAAAGGTGGTTTCCTTGGAGGATTGATGTTTTTGATTCCTCTGAGAAATTGTCTTAAGAGAGGATGTGAAAAGACAGGAGGGTTTACATTATATTCTGCTGAAATTGCTGAGGCATGTATTTTAATGGAAGAATAAGACAGGCCATTGTGAAACAATTCTGCTAAGTATTCCAGTATATGTGACATGTTCATCACTGTCACATCAAGGCCTTTTGTTGTGTTCCAACTGAGAAATCTTTTCCATTTTGCTGAGTATGCCTTCCTTGTGGAGGGGCGGCGAGCTTCCATAATAATGTCCTTTACCCTCTGGGATAAGCTGTCCTGGGAAGGAGTCATGGTATTCTCGAGGCAGTTAGCTGCAAGGTCTTTAGGTTGGGATGCAGGATCTTGTAATTGTTCTGCGTCAGAAGAAGAGGCCATAATGGGAGAGGCCACGGTTTTGTCTGTGATAAGCTCTTCAACAGTGGGTACCAATGCTGCCTTGGTCAATCTGGAGCTATCAGAATCACTTTTGGCTGTTCTGCCCTGATCTTCAGTAAAACCTTGGACATTAATGGGATTGGTGGGAAAGCAGAGACTTTTCGGGCTTTCCAGCTGAAAGAGAGAGAGTCCACCTTCCATGCTTGTGGATGGTATGCCCTTGTGCAAAAAATTTTCAGTTGATGATTGTGGGATGAGGCGAACAGATCTATCTCGGGCCTTCCCCATGTCTGCGTTATGAGTAAGAAAATGTCTGGGTGCAGCATCCATTCGTGTGCGTCCATGGTAGTTCTGCTTAAGCTGTCTGCCAGAGTATTGTCTTTCCCTGGCACGAACTGGGCCTGTAGCTGTATATTGAGCTTCAAACAGAGATCCCATAGATTCATAGCCAGTCTGCATAGGGGGTAGGAATGCGTGCCTCCTTGCTTGTTTATGTACCACATAACTGTGGTGTTGTCTGTCCTTATTAGCAGGTGGCCTTGTTGAAGGAAAGGCTTGAAAGCCTCGATTGCATTTATCACTGCCAGCATTTCCTTTTGGTTTATGTGCATTTGCAGCTGTCCTTGAGACCATAGTCCTTGGATACATTTGTCCTCCATGTGTGCTCCCCAACCTCGGTCTGAAGCGTCTGTGGTGATGGTTTGGTTTGCTTTTGGTTTGAAGAAAGGCAACCCTCTGTTGGTCTGGCAGGCAAGAGCCCACCACAGGAATTCCTTCTGAAGGCAAGGTATGATTGGAATCAGAGTTTCTAAGCTGTGACTGTGCTGAGTCCATACACTCCTTGGGTACCATTGCAATCTTCTCATATGTAGCCTGGCTTGTGGAATTAGTATTATGCAAGATGCCATGAAACCCAGGGCCTGCAGGATTTTCCTTGCAGTTAGCTGAGTTTGTCTTGTCAGATTCTTGAAGTAATCTGGAAGTTGTTTCTGTTTTTCTTCTGTGAGAAAGGCCATTTGGGTGGTTGTATCCAGATCTGCACCCAAAAAGGTTATCCTTTGGGATGGCACAAGTCTTGATTTTTGGATGTTGACTGTGTATCCCAAGGCCTGTAGTAGCTGGATGGCATAGTCCAAGTCCTTTAACAATTTTGTCTTGCTGTCTGCTTGTATCAGGCAGTCGTCCAGATATGGGTAGATTTGAATCCCCTGAAGTCTGCAGTGTGCAATTATTGATGCCAGGCATTTCGTGAATACTCTGGGCGCAGTAGATAAGCCAAAGGGCAATGCTGAGAATTGATAATGCTCTGATCCTGCAAGAAATCTGAGGTGTCTTCTGCAACTTTGTCGAATGGGGACATGCAGGTATGCCTCCTTGAGATCTAGAGTCACCAGCCAAGACTCCTTGCCCAGCATGGGAAGAAGCTGCTGTAGGGTCAGCATCTTGAATTTTGGCACAATGAGGTAAGTGTTCAGTGCGGACAGATCGAGAATAGGTCTCCACTGATTTTCTTTCCTTGGAACAAGGAATAGCCTCGAGTAAAAACCATGGCCTTGTTCTGAGAGAGGAACCTTCTCTATAGCTTTCATTTGTAGTAATTTGGTGATTTGCTTCAAAGCCTCTGCCCTCTGATTTGGTGGCAGGCCTGGCATTCCTTTTCTTTTTGGCAATGTGTGGAAATGGAACCTGTATCCTTTGTCTATTATTTGCAGTGTCCATGAGTCCCTTGTAATGCAATGCCAATTTTTTGAAAATAAAGAAAGCTTTCCGCCCAATGGTGCTTCTAATTGAGCCCTGGTTGACGGGGTCAAAAATAAGTCATTGTGTTTGTCCTGGTGTAGCAGTTGCTGTTCCTGCATTACCTCTCTGGTTGGGTGGCTGCCACTGACGGCCTCTGTAGTGGCCTCTAGCTTGGCCCCTACCTCTGGTACGCCTGTTCCTGCCTCTCTGTGATCTGTCTGAGTCTGGAAAGGACCAATTCTTAGTAGGCCAATTTCTGCTGAATCTCGGTGGTTGTACCTGCAGAAAGTCCTTGACTGTTTGCACAGATTTTGCCTTTTCTTCAAACTTCTTTAAGACCTCCTGGGCCGTGGAACCAAATAATTTTTGTTTTTCCATTGGAGCATCCAGGAGCTTAGCTTTAACATGGTCCGGTAGAGCTTGTTCCTTCAACCAGGCATGCCTTCGTATGACTGCCCCTGTCATTGCTGACCTACATGAAGCTTCCAGTGTATCATAGCCACATTGCAGAAAATGGTTGCTAACCTGCTGTGAGTTATGTACCAGATCCTGAAGAGATTTACGGTCAAGGGGCTCAGAGGAGGAAAGTTTCTTATACAATTCATCTAACAAATACTCTTGGTACTGAATCATATGGAATTGACAATTTAATGCCCTCATAGAAAGAGTTGCAGAAGTATAAACTTTCTTTCCCCATCGCTCTAAAGCTCGAGATTCCCTTTCAGAAGGTAAAGGATTTTTAGCAGTGGCAGCTGCAACCCCTTTAGGGCCCTGTGAAATGGTTTCTAGGTCTGCAGTGTGGGCCTTGTACAGGTAAAAATGAGAATCCGGAACCCTGTAATACCTATCAGGTTTGGCAGGAGCCGGAGGGAGAGAATCAGGGGCTGTACTAGCATCAGAGTACACATCATCAATAATATTCAAGACAGGAGGTATAGCCAAAGGCCTATGTTGAGGTAAATGTAAAAAGGTCCTTAATCTTTTTCTCGAATCAGAAAATTCCTGGCCCTGCCATTGAAAATGCTCTCTCATAGAATGTAGTGTCTCACCAAAAGAAAACTCTTCAGGAGGGGAGGCCGAAGGAATAGATCCTTCAGCATCAGAATCCTCGTAGGCCGAATAAGCCTCCTACTGGTGCTCTGACAACACAGATTCATCCGTAGACTCATCTGAAGAGTGGGGGTCAGAGGGCTCAACCCTGGGCCTTTTGTCTGGAGATGGAAGAGAGCCCCTGTCAGGGTGAGGTTGAGATCCTCTAATTAAGGAGATAAGGTCCTCTGCTAGGCTGAGAATTTGAGTGCTGGTGGAAGGCCTCTGAGAAGTAGACTTGGGAGGCAAAGCTTTGGCAAGTTTGGCAGCTTTAGCCCTGGAGAAGGCCTTAATGGACATGGATGCAGGGGGTCTGGCTGCACCACGTGCAGGGGTAGACTTGTCTAAAGGAATGGTGTCGGACATGTCCTGGACACCGGCTTCCGTAGTTAGTTCAATAACTGACTCGGCCGGAGCCTCCGAGGCCGAGGTAGTCGGTTGTAAGGATTCGGTAACAGGAAGCACCGAGGACTCGGTTTCAGCCGAAACAGAGACACTCTCGGTAGGCCTGACCGAGGTTTCAGCAGAAACCGCGGGCCGTGAGGGTCGGTCCTTGTCCTTACGTTTTTTAACTATATGTGAAGTCGGAGTCTCCGACGGCATTATATACGCAAAGTTAGCCCCAAAATATTCCTCTGCAAACTCCGACCGACGCCTAAGCGTTCGTCGGTTGAAGGAAGCACAGGCAGAGCAGGCTGAGACGTCGTGGTCTGGGCCTAAGCAAGGGAGACAGTAAGAGTGGAAATCCTTATGAGGTATTTGTTTCCCACAAGTTAAACAATTATTTACTTTATCTGACATCGGCTGAGGCAAGAAAGAGTCCCCAACGGGGTACTTAGCTTTTTCGAAGTCTTCGGTAGCTGAATCAAAGGAGCTGGCCGACCGGCACTTGCGAACTGCTTCTGCTTCGGGCACCGCGCGGCAAGAAAGACTGAGGAAGATGGCGTCGGCTGATGCTTTTATACCCCAGACGCTCTGACGTCGGGGAAAGTGCGACATCAGCCGAGGCCAGACCCAGACTTTGGAATCCGGCCGACCGAAGGGCTGCCTGAGGCAGGACAACCCATATGTTATGACTGCAGATGCATCCTTGAAGGACATCCAGGACTGCAAAATAGTGAATATACTTGAACATCTATATTTATGGTAAGTGCACACAACTGTACTATGTTCTTCGTGTTTCACTGTTGCAGTCATCACACTTGGGTTGATTCTCAAAGCTGAGGAAGGGTGGAGGCAGTCAAGAATCGTCAGGGCTGGCTAGCAAACCTTGTAAGACTGCTGTAGCCAATCCAGCTCTGGATTTAGAAAACACAGGTGAGTGGTAATGCTTGGTGAAGGTGTGTACAGAACTCCAGGTTGCAGCTTCCAGGATGTCCTTGGTAGGGACTCCCCTGAGAAATGCTCTTGAGGTGGAAGTAGCCCTAGTGGAATGTGTTCTGACCCCTATGGGGGTAGGTTTTCCATGGTGCTTGTAGCAGAAATGGATGCAGTGCGCTATCCATTTGGAAATGGTTTACTTTGAAATGGCCTTGCCCTCTGCCCCTATAGCAAAGCTGACTAGCAGCTGGTCAGATTTTTCTGAAAGGTTTAGTCCTGTCAAGTTAGAACCTGAGCTGCCTGTGCATATCCAAAGAGTGCAGAATCCTTTCCCCTTTATTCTGAGGATTTGGGAAGAAGTTTGGCAAATGGATGGATTGGTTTAGAGCCACACTGGATACCACCTTAGGCATAAAGGATGGGTTAGTCCTGAGGAAAACCCGGTCAGCATGGAAAATAATGAAGGGTTCCACAGCCATTAGTGCCTGTAACGTAGACACTCTTATTGTTGAAGTGATGGCTAGAAGCAAGGCTGTTTTCCAAGAGAGGAATTTTAACTCTGCTGAAGCAGCGGGTTCAAAAGGGGGAAGCGTGAGCTTTTCCAATACAAAGTTAAGGTCCCACGCAGGGGGGGGGAGCTCTCCTAGGGGGCCTTAAATTGTTAGCCCCTCTCAGGAACTGTTTGATGAGAGGGTGAGAAAACAGAGGTGGCTCAGTATTATAATGAGCTGAGATGGCAGAGGTATGAATCTTAAAGGAGGAGAAGGATAGGCCTCTGTGGAGCACCTCTGCTAGGTAATTAAGGATTTGAGGTAAGAAGGGCACTGCTGTGTCCTTTCCTTGAGACTGATTCCAAGAACAATACATTTTCCACTTTTCAGCATAGGATTTCCTAGTACTAGGCCTTCTGGCCACAAGGATGACGTCCAGCTCCTGTTTGCTGAGGGTTGCTGGTGATGTAATTCAGGGGATAAGCCAGGCTGCAAGGTTTAGGGATTGCAACTGTGGATGAAAAAATATGTCCATCCTGTTGAGACAGCGGGTCTGTAGGTGTCAGGGAGGAACTATTGTCAGACTACGTAAGAGTGGGTACCAGTGCTGGCGTGGCCAGTCTGGGGCAATAAGGATTGCCCTTGGCCTGTTCTGTTTGATCTTGAGTAGTACTTTTGAGAGGAGGGGCAGAGGGGGAAAGGCATAAATTGAGAGGTTTTCCCATGTGAAGAATAGGGCATCCACCTTCCAGGCCCTGCTGTGAGGGTTCCTGGTGCAGAATTTGCTCAAGTGGTGGTTCTCGGGAGAGGCAAAAAGGTCCTCCTACGGTGTCCCCCACCTCTGGATTAAAAGTTTGAATGAGCTGGGCTACAATTTCCACTCGTGTGGGTCCAGTAGATTTCTGCTTAAGTCGTCTGCCAGTGAACTGTGTTTGCCTGGCAGGAACTGAACTTGTAGGTGCACTTGGTTACTCAAGGCTGTGTTCCACAGGGCCATGGCTAACCTGCAGGGTGGGTAAGAATGGGTTCCCCCCCTGCTAATGTACCACATAACTGCGGTGGTGTCTGTCTTTACCAGCAGCTGTCCTGGAAGGATTAGGTATTTAAAGGCTATCAGAGCATTCTGTACAGCTAGCATCTCTTTTTAATTGATATGCAGGAGAATTTGTTCTGGGCTCCACTTGCCTTGAATGCATTTGCCTGCCATGTGAGCCCCCCCATGCATAGTCTGATGCACCTGTTGTCAGGGTTTGGGCGGTGAGGAGTTGAGAGAAAGGCAGTACCTTGTTGTCGTTGCATGCTTATGCCCACTAAAGGAACTCTGCTCTTAGACAAGGTATGATAGGAATCGCTGTTTTCAGGTCCCGAGAATGATGACACCAGAAAGTTTTTAAGTACCACTGAAGTTTCCTCATATGCAGTCTTGTGTATGGAATTAGCAGAATGCATGAGGCCATGAACCCTAGGGCTTGCAGTGTTTTCCTTGCAGATATCTGGGTTTTGGTGGTCATTAGTTTGAAGTAGTTTGTCAAAAAGACCTGCTTTTCTGGAGTCAGGAATGCCATGTGGGAAATTGTGTTCAAGCTTGCTCCCAGGAATACACTTTGACTGGGCACCAGTTGTGATTTCTTTTTGTTGATGGTGTACCCCAGTGAAGTTAACAGTCTTTTTACAACTGCCAGGTGCTGAAGTAGAAATTCCTGACTGTCCGCCTGAATCAGGCAATCGTCCAAGTACGGAAAAATTTGAATATTTCTCTACCTGCAGTATGCAATGGCTGGAGCCAGGCACTGTGAATACTCTGGGCGCAGTAGATAAGCCAAAGGGAAGTGCAGAGAACTGATAGTGCATACAGCCTGCCCTGAAACATAGATATTTCCTGCAAGACTCCCTTATGGGAATGTGCAGATAAGCTTCTTTTAAGTCTAGGGTGACTAATCAGGCATCCTTGGCTAGCATAGGGAGAAGCTATTGCAGAGTAAGCATCTTGAATTTTGGGACCACCAGAAAGGTGTTGAGAATTGACAGATCCAGCATACGGCGCCAAGAGCCCTCTTTTCTGGGCAACAGGAACAGTCTGGAGTAGAAACCCTGTCCCCTTTATTCTACTGGAACTGGTTGAACAGCCCTGATATTGAGCAGGGAAAGTACTTGCTTTTGAACCTCTGTTCACTGGTTTAGAGGAAGGTCTGGAAACCCGCTTGGGGTTGCCAGTGAATGGAAATAGAATCTGTATCCCTGGGATACAATGTTTAGAACCCATTGGTCCTGAGTAATGGACATCCATTTTTTGCATGAAGGGCAAGTTTTCCTCTTAGGAGATCAAGTAATTGGGCATGGCTGGGAAGGATAATTGAAAAGTCATTGTGAACTTTTTCCATAAGGGGGTGGCTTACCACTCCCGTTTTTGAGATGGGAGCATTCCATTGTTTAGGTCTCTGCAGACCCTGTGACTGTAGTCTTGTTGGTCTGTTTCCCCTGGATTTGGACTGAGATGGCCTGGAAAGGGACAGTTTTTAGAAGGCCAATGCCTACTAAATCTAGGTGGCTGCACATGTAAGAAATCTTTGACAGTTTGCAAAGATTTAGCTTTTTCCTCCATATTTTTAAGAACTTTTTCTGCTCTGGTGCCAAACAAACGGTCCTGATTTAGAGGAGCATCTAGTAGTTTGGCTTTGACATGATCTGGCAACATTTGTTCCTTCAGCCAAGTATGCCTTCTCAGTACAGACCCAGTGACTGCAGCCCTGCAAGATGCTTCTTTTTTGCTGTGTCTTTTGGCTTTTCCTGGTTAGGGGTCGCCGCAGCAGAACTCCGGTCCGCTAATGATTGGCAGTAGATTTTTACGTGCCGAGTTGCCAGCTCTGACGCACAACCTTCAACGAAGGTATGCCCATCCATGCATGTCTCCACGCAAAATACGATCTAGCTGAGAATCGAACCAGTGGACAGTGTCTTACTGTGAGGCGACAACGCTACTGCAGCACCACCACCGCAGGCCCCTGCAAGATATAAAAACCACATTGCAAAGTATGGTTACTAACTTGGTTTGCAGAATGCATTAACTCTCCCAAATCTTAATTTTCTGCACAATCTGGAAGTAACACCATTTTCTGTTTAATTAATTCCATAATATTTTGCTGGTACTTCAACATGTGAAACTGGCAATTCAATGCCCAGATGGCAAGAGTTGCAGAGGTATATACCTTCTTAACCCATCTGTCTAAAGCTCTAGAATCCCTGTCTGAAGGGGTAGGGTTTGTGGCTGTAGTACCCTTAATGCCCATAGGTCCCTGGGAAATAGTCTCTGGATCCGCAGTTGGATTCTTAAAGAGAAATTTGTGAGAATCAGGTACTCTGTAGTACCTGTCAGGTTTTCTAGGGCCCGGTGGTAAGGTGTCTGGAATAAGACTGGATTCCATGAAGACATAATCTACAATATCCAGAACAGGGAGTAGAGCTGGAGGCCTGTGCTGTGGCAACTCCAAAAATTCTCTGAGTGTTTTTTTGGCCTGAGGATAGTCCTGGCATTCCCAGCAAAAATGCTCTCAAAGTATGCAAGGTTTCACCAAAAGAAAAAAATCCTCTGGAGGGGAAGCAAAGGGAATGGATTCCTCTGCATCTGAATCCTCATAGGTTGATAAGGGTATGTCCTGGTAATCAGAAGGATCAGAGTCATCGGACTCCTGGTTTGTAGAATCAGAAAGAAACTCAATTCTTTGCATTTAGCAGAGGAAGGCTGGCTTCCCCTAATTAGAGTAACAAGGTCTTCAGCCATTCTAAGCATTCGTTTGGGTGGCATGGGAGCTTGAGCATGCGCTGGGGTCGTCAGTTTTCTATGTTTAGAGCGAACTCTGGGCCTGACAAATTCGGTAGTTTTAGCTAAAAACAAAGTTGTCGGTTTAATACAAACATCGATAGGTCGGAATACACTCTCAGAAGCCAGTGCCTGCACAGCAGCTCCGGACCCATCCAAGGTAGAGACATCTGCATGTTCCATAGTCGAAAAAGCATATCGCGGCATACCGGACTCCGAAAGGGTCTCAGCAGAGGCCTGCGAATCTGTAGAAGCAGGCATCAGGGGCTGCAAAAGCACCTCACTGAGTACCAGCGGGATGGCAACTAGCTTAATGGAAGCGTCATCAGCAGTTTTGGACCTATGTGGTCTGTCTCTGTCTTTATCTTTACCGGTAGTTGGATGGCTTATCGAAGCCATTCCGGAATACGAAGAACAAGAGCGAAAGAATTTAGCGACAAAGATAGCCCGACAACAAATGGTTCAGATGTTAAACAAGGAACAAAACCAAAAGTGAGGGACGTCGTGGTCTGGGCCTAAACAGGTGACGCAGTAAGAATGAAAATCTCTGTGAGCTATTTGCTTTCCACAGGCAAGACAATTGTTAACTTTTTCTGACATCGGTTAGAACAAGAAAAAAGGATCCCCAACGGGGTACTTAGCTTTACAAGACTTCAGGTTTGAAACTCGAAAAAAGAAAATTTCAGGTAGCGGCCTACCGGCACTTGCGAACTGCTTCTGCTTCAGGCTCATCCACGGCATAAAAGACTGATGTAATGGACTCGGCTGCATGTTTTATACGCCTGACGACCTGACATCATGGAAGAGGCACTAAAAAATATATGTATAGGCAGCAAAGGTCCCAAACGTAAAACACAAACTGGAAAGTACAGTTGTGTACCTACCATAAATGTAGATGTTCGAGTGTATTCACTGTTGCAGCCATTACAATTGGGCTAACCTGCTGGCAGGCTACCCACAGTCAGCCCGAGTTCCAAAGTCTAGGTCCAGCGTCGGTTGCTGTCGCCTCCACCCTGACGTCAGTGCGCCAGGGGTATAAAAGATGCAGCCGATGCCATTTTCTTCAGTTTTTCTTGCCCCAGATGTCAGGTGCCCCTAGAATGGTAGGCTAAATTATGCCAATAAGCATTCATACACAAAAAAAAACTTTTCCATCATCTACAAGCAAATACACCACATAGGTTGTATAGAATACAGAAGTACAGATAAGTCCCAGCAAGGAAAAGGGGGATGGTGGGAGGGTAACCTGGACTGCAACAGTGAATACGCTCGAACATCTACATTTATGGTAGGTACACAACTGTACTATGTTCATCGTGTTTCACTGTTGCAGTCATTACAATTGGTTTGAATCCCAAAGCTAAGGTTGGGAGGCTGGTGCTAAATAGGATTAAGAGAGGCTATCAGGCCCTGCAGAACTGCAGTGGCAAAGCCTGCCCTGGATTTAGAGTAAAGAGGTAAGTGATAGTGCTTTGTAAAAGTATGCACTGAACTCCAAGTTGCAACCTCTAAGATGTCTTTGGTTGGTACTCCTCTGAGGAAGGCTGCTGAAGTGGCTGCTGCTCTGGTTGAATGTGGCCTAATGCCCTTAGGCACTGATTTCCCATGCTGTGAATAGCAGAAACGAATGCAGTGGCCTATCCACTTTGAAATAGTCTGCTTTGAGATAGGCTTTCCTTGTGATCCTGCAGCATGTGCCACTAGAAGTTGTTCAGTCTTTCTGAAAGCTTTGGTTCTGTCCAAGTAGTAGCATAGCTGCCTGTGAATGTCCAAAGAATGCAGAAGTCTCTCACCCTTGTTCTGTGGGTTTGGGTAAAAGGTAGGCAAATGAATTGTTTGGTTAAGGGCCACACTGGACACTACCTTAGGCATAAATGTAAGGTTTGTCCTCAGAGAAACCCTGTCAGGATGGAAAATGATAAAAGGTTCCACAGCCATGAGTGCCTGCAACTCTGAGACTCGTCTAGCGGAGGTTATTGCTAGGAGCAGAGCTGTTTTCCAGGATAAGAATTTTATATCAGCTGCAGAGGCTGGCTCAAACAGAGGCAGTGTGAGTTTTTCCAAGACATAGTTGAGGTCCCATGCAGATATTGGTGCTCTCCTTGGAGGTCTTATGTTTTTGAGTTACTGCCTTAGTAATTGAGGAGAAAAAATAGGTGGTTCTGTATTGTAATGAGCTGAAATGGCAGAGGCATGAATTTTAATTGATGAAAAGGAAAGGCCTTTATCCAGCATCTCAGTTAAGTATTGCAAAATCTGAGGAATATTTGGAACAATCGTGTCAATACCTTGTGCCTGGCTCCAAGCACAGAATCTCTTCCATTTTTCTGCATAGGATTTTCTGGTGCTAGGCCTCCTGGCCTCCAAAATAACATCTATCACTGCTTTAGAGCGAGGTGTGTCTTGAATGGCTACATTATCAGCCATACTGCCAGGTTTAAGGTCCTGAGTTGGCTGTGCAGTATCTGACTGTCTTGTTGGGTCAATAAGTGAGGAATTTGAGGTAATGTCCAAGCTGAGCATCGAGACAAGCTCTTTAGGATTGGGTACCAGTGCTGGTGGGGCCAGTCTGGGGCAATCAGTATCATTTTTGGCTTCTCTTGTCTGACCTTGAGGAGTACTTTGGGAAGGAGAGGCAGAGGAGGAAAGGCAAATACTGTTAGGTTTTTCCAGCTGAAAGATAGAGCATCCCACTTTCCATGCTTGCTTGTGATAAGTCCTTGTGCAGAATCTCTGTAGTTGGCAGCTGTGAGGGGAGGCAAATAGGTCTATGTCCGGGCATCCCCAGTTCCTTGTTATCATGCTGAAGACTTGTGGATCCAATTTCCACTCGTGGGGATCCATTAGGTTTCTGCTTAGTTCGTCTGCCAGAGTATTTATCCTTCCTAGCAGGAATTGTGCTTGCAGATGTACTTGGTAAGTCAATGCTGTGTCCCACAAGTTCATGGTTAGTCTGCAGAGGTGGTAGGAATGTGTGCCCCCCTGCTTGTTTATGTACCACATGACTGTAGTATTGTCCGTCTTTATCAGTAGTTGTCCTGGATGAAGTAGATCCTTGAAGGCTGTCAGGGCATTCTGAACAGCTAGCATCTCTTTTTGATTGATATGTAGATGCATTCGACTTGCGGACCATGTGCCCTGAATACATCTTCCTGCCATATGGGCCCCCCAGGCATAATCTGATGCATCTGTTGTCAATGTCTGCCTGGCTGTGGGTAAGGTGAATGGCTGTCCCGCATTGTGGTGACAGGCTTTTGCCCACCATCGAAACTCTTGTTGCAGGCAGGGAATGAGGGTAATTATTGTTTCCAGGCTGTGGCAATGTTGAGTCCAAACACTTTTTAGATACCATTGAAGTTTCCTCATATGCAGTCTTGCATATGGAATTAGCAGAATGCAGGATGCCATGAAGCCCAAAGCCTGCAGAACTTTTCTTGCAGATAACTGAGTCTTTGTTGCCAACATTTTGAAATAAGCAGTCAGTTGTCTGTGTTTGTCTGGCGTGAGATAAGCCATCTGGGCAGTTGTATTTAAGCTTGCACCCAGGAATATTATCTCTTGAGAGGGTACGAGTTTTGATTTCTTTTTGTTTACTGTGTACCCTAGACCGGTTAGTAATCTTTTTACAAACGCTAGATGCTGTAGTAGAATGTCCTTGTTCTCTGCTTGAATAAGGCAGTCGTCCAAGTAAGGATATATTTAGATTCCTCTTTGTCTGCAAAATGCAATTACTGGTGTCAGGCATTTTGTGAAAACCCTGGGCGCAGTAGATAAGCCAAAGGGCAGTGCAGAGAATTGGAAGTGCATTGAGCCAGCTATAAATCTGAGGTATCTTCTGCATGATTGTCTGATTGGGACATGCAGGTATGCCTCTTTTAGGTCTAAAGTCACAAGCCAAGCCTTCTTCCCAGCATGGGAAGAAGCTGCTGCAGAGTTAACATTCTGAATATTGGAATACCCAAAAATGTGTTTAGCATAGACAGGTCCAGTACTGGTTCCAGGCTTTGTCCTTTCGGGGCACCAAGAATAGCCTTGAGTAAAATCCTAGTCCCTGCTCTTGCTGTGGTACTTGCTGAATGGCTCTCATATCCATGAGGGATGAAACTTGTTTTTATGCCTCTGCTCATTGACTGCGTGGCAGGTCTGGCATACCTTTTGGCCTTGGCAGGGTGTGAAAGTGGAACCTGTAGCCTTGTGATACGATATTTGAGATCCATTTGTCCTGAGTGATCATGTGCCAATTTTGTGAAAAAAGTGCTAGTTTTCCCCCCAAAGGAGCTGCCAGAAGATAAGTGCTTGGTGCCGGCATTTTCCTGTATGGCTGTGATTTTTCCTCTCCGCTTTTGGAGGTAGAAGCACCCCACTGTTTAGGCCTGTATGAGCCTTGGGGCTGTGATCTGCCTCTGGGGTATCTGTATCCGCCTCTTTGTGGCCTGTCTGACACTGGAAAGGACCAATTCTTTGTAGGCCAGTTCCTTCTAAATCTGGGAGGCTGTACCTGTAAGAAATCTTTGACTGTTTGCATAGATTTAGCTTTGTCCTCCATTTTCTTGAACACCTCCTCTGCTTTAACACCAAATAAGGTATCATGCTGTAATGGAGCATCTAACAATTTTGCTTTAACATGATCGGGCAGATTCTGTTCTTTTAACTAAGTATGCCTCCTAATGACAGGACCTGTAACAGTGGCCCTGCAGGAGGCCTCTAGAGAGTCAAAACCACATTGCAAAGTATGCTTTCCCACTTGCTCAGCTGCAAGCAATAAATCCTGCATTTCTTTGTTTTCTGCACATTCTGAATTTGTAAACATTTTCTGTTTAAGCAGTGACAAGATATTGCTGATACTTAAGCATATGAAACTGACAATTTAAAGCTCTTACAGCCAAGGTAGCAGAAATATACATCTTTTTCCCCCATCTGCCCAGGGCCCTTGAATCCCTATCAGAGGGGATAGGGTTTTTTGCAGTGGAAGCCTTGACCCCTTTGGGACCCTGAGAGAGAGTTTCTGGGTCAGCAGCAGGGTTTTTATAAAGAAATTTATGTGAATCAGGAACCCTGTAGTATCTGTCTGGCTTAACACCAGCTGGTGGTAAAGAGTCAGGAGACAGACCAGACTCTGAAAATACATCATCTACAATATCTAAAACAGGAGGAATAGCAAGGGGCCTGTGCTGAGGTAATAAAAGGAAGTCTCTGAGCCTTTTCTTGGATTCTGAGTAATATTGGCTCTCCCAGTGGAAATGCTCCCTCATAGTATGCAGGGTCTCCCCAAAAGAATAATCCTCAGGAGGAGAGGCTGAAGGGATATATTCCTCAGCATCAGAATCCTCATAGGGAGGAAGAGTATATTCTTGTTCAGAAGAGGAATCAGAGGAAATGGAAACCTGATCTGAAGATTCATATTCTATCTCTTGCCTAGGTTTCTTATCAGGAGGGGGATGGGAACCCCTGATCAAAGTAATTAGGTCTTCGGCCATTTTAAGCATCTGTTTTTTAGGCATGGAGGCCTGTCCAGGAGAATGCTGTACTTGTTTCTTTGTCTTTAGAGCTGCTTTAGTCTTTGCCTTTGAAGCTGAAGTTTGTTTCACATATAACTGTGTAGGCCTGAAAACACCATCAGAAGCCGATGCCTGCTCAGCAGCTCTGGACCCATCTGAAGGAATAGTTTCCGAGTGTCCAATACCTTGAGTTTCCAGCGGCCTAGTCGGCTCCACGTGGGAGTCGGAAGCGGCCTGTGGCTCTGAGGTAGCGGGCATCAGGGGCTGCGAAAGCACCTCACTGAGAACCGGCGACAGGCCTAGCGGAAACCTCGTCGGTTTTGGACCTCGGATGCCTGTCCTTTTCTTTTTCTTTGCGCTTTTTATAAACTCCGGTAGTCGGCTGTTCTGACGGCATTATATAATTGAATCTTCTGCCAAAGTAATGAAATGCAAAAATGTACCGATGCTTAATAGTGCGTTGGTTAAATCTAGCACAAAACCAACAACTAGCAACGTCGTGGTCAGTGCCTAGGCAAGGAATACAGTAAGAATGAAAATCCTTATGAGGTATTTGCTTCCCACAAGAAATACAATTATTAACTTTTTCTGACATCGGTCTGGAGCAAGAAAAAAGTTTACCCAACGGGGTACTTAGCTTTAATGAAGACTTCGGATCTGAAATTCGAATTTGAAAATCTCAGGAGTCGGCCGACCAGCACTTGCGAACTGCTTTTGCTTCGGGCACCACGCTGCAAGAAAGACTGAAGAAAATGGCATCGGCTGCATCTTTTATACCCCTGGCGCACTGATGTCAGGGAGGAGGCGACAGCAACTGACGCCGGACTAGACTTTGGAACTCGGGCCGACAGCGGGTAGCCTGCCAGCAGGATAACCCAATTGTAATGACTGCAACAGTGAAACACGATGAACATCTAGCAAAAACAACCCAGGACTACCAGGACTTCCAACAAAACAAGTCCTTTATTAAGAACTGAGAGTGTACTGGAGCCGTGCCGAAATCTACATCACTTCTTTGCTCCACTGATCCTTCTTTTCCTTCACTAACTGTGCCTATCAAGGATGGTCCTGTGTGGAGTGACAAAAAGAGGGGAAAACTATTGCTCGCGAAGGAACCAGACAAGAGGTACACACCGAAGCAGTCGAGGAAACGTTAGTGTTTAACTTGTCCTCTGTTGAACTTTAAGAACAGGTTTGTGTACTGAATCGAGAACTTTCTTTTATACCTGCTACTCGAGCAAACTTCATAGACACTATGTTTGAACTCAGACTGTTTGCTCGTGATTTGATGTTAAAAATGATTTACCCTAATGACAACACTAGTTTGTGTCTTTATAAGAAACCTAGTACTTTTTGTCCTACCCTTTTACCTTCTATTGAGTTATTCCTGAATAAATGTGAGCATGATCTGTTCATTTTGAATAGGGAACCCATGGGTAACAAGAAAAAGAAAAAGAAATTTACGAATTTAACAGCGGCTGAATATAGAGCTTTGAAAGCTTTAAAAGAAGATGTTACCATACAGATTAGACCTGCTGATAAAGGAGGAGGGATTGTGGTTTTCGACAAGAATGTTTATGATGATAAAATGTTTGCAATGTTATCAGACGAACTTGTCTCTGTTAAGTTACTGCCTGCTTCATTAGACAGACTTATTCAGTATGTTCATGATGAGCTATATGATCTGTTAATGAACAGGTTAATAGACTTTGACCTGTATAATTATTTTAGTGATGAGCACCCCTTACTTCTTCTGATATACGGGTTACCGAAAATTCATAAGGATAGTTTAGACCCCCCCCATTACAACCCATTGTTATAGGAAATGGATGGCTTACTGAACCTCTTTCGATATATGTAGAACATAAGCTTAGAGGTGCAGTTGACAAAGTGGGTACTATCCTACGTGATACATCACATTTCTAACTGATTTATATGATTTTTGCTCTGTACATGATGCCTCTAGTTTTTTTTTAGTAGTTATGCTGGATGTTAATACACTTTTTACAATTATTCCAAATATGGAAGGCGTTGAAGCAGTTAGATTTTTTTCTTCATAAGCATAGTGGATTTTCACATGATATGATATTTCTCTTTTGCACATTGTTGGACCTCATCCTTGAAAACAATGTGTTTTTGTTTGACAATGGCATTTATTTGCAGAAGATTGGCATGGCTATGGGCACTCCATGTGCCAATAGCTACGCCAATCTAGTAATGGCTAATTGGGAAGATTAATTTGTTTTTGTTGAACATGAATTTCGTCACTTTTTAAAATTTTACAGGAGGTTTGTGGACGATATTTAACTTTTATGTGATGGGACCAATTTGGAATTGGGAAATTTTATTTCCTACCTTGAGTCTACCACAGAGTCTTTAAGATTTAGCCTAAATGTCCATGAAACTGAGATAAATTTTTTAGATGTTCATCTATTTAAAGATGGTGAAAGTCTACAGACTTCTATGTACAGGAAGCCATGTAGGAGAAACACATTGCTTCACCGTAGTAGTATGCACCCTTCCCATGTTTTTAAGAATATAACTAAAAATCAAGTTTGTAGGGCTTCTAGACTGAACACTAATAACGATGGATTCAGGGACACTCTTAGTACCATGTAGACTGAGTTTTTAACACGTGGATACTCAGATAGGGAAATGGACCTAGCATTAAGAGAAACATTTGTAGCTAGGACTGGGTTAACTAGACCTTATTTTTCTAGTAGACATACTTCATCTACATCCTCTAGTAAATATAAAAATGATTTTTTGAGACCAGTTATTAATTTTTCAAGTGATGTGGGAATTGTATGTGACGTTATACGTAGGAACAGGCCCATATTGACATCTGATAATGCTATTTTTGATGTTGTAGGAGATGAACCTCATTTCTGTTTTAAAAATGGGATTTCTCTCAAAAGACAACTTTGCTATGGTAGAAAGACGAATGCTGTTTCCATGTCTAATAGAAAAGGGACATTTAAATGTAGGAATTGTCTAGCGTGTCAATATATATCAGATGTAAAGACATTTGCACATCCATATAATGGGTTTACTTTTATTCCTAGATTTTATGCAGATTGCACTACGAAATGTTTGGTGTATTTTGCTTCCTGCACAAAGTGCAAAACCTTCTATATTGGTAAAACTACTCAATGTTAAAAGAAAGAATTTTAGAGCATGTTGGACATATAAGAAATCATGACATAAATAGTGCTTTACTTAAACATATTTATAGTTTTAGTGATCATTCTTTCGAGTTTTTAGTATTACAGCGTTTTAATTTTAGTAAAGGATGTGGAGATTTAAACAATATTACAGAGAAATCTGAGAGTAGGTGGATAATGAAGCTACAAGCACACAGAACCCCTAGATTAAATACAAATGTACCTTTAAAACCACTGCTAAAGTACGTAAATTGATTCATTAATCATCTAATGATTTACTCTGACTGATTTTAATTAATTAAGGTATATATTGAGCTTGTGGTTTATTTGTCTTATGTATGATGAAGTGCCACGTTGTGGGCATGAAAGCACTTAAATTTTAATAAAGGATTTGTTTTGTTTAAAGTCCTGGTGGTCCTGGATTGTTTTTGCTAGTTCCATCATGGAAGAGGCGACAGCATCCAACACAGAAATCCCAAGACTCTAGTATTTGGGCCGACTGAGGGCTACCTGCAGGCAGATAACTCAAGTGTGATGACTGAAACAGTAAAACACGACACCTGTAGAGAAACTTAAAGACCTCAGACACCTTATAAAAATAGTCAGGCATATTGGGGGTTAGAGGTTGGGAGAATGGAACCAAAGAGGCAGCTGCAAATGTATCCTACAAGACGAACAACACAGAGGAAAGTACAGTTGTGTACACTTACCATAAATGTAGATGTTCGAGTGTATTCACTGTTGTAGTCATTACATTTGGGTAATCTGCTGGCAGGTTGCCCTCAGTCGGCCTGAATATCAAAGTCTTGGGTCCTGCGTGAGTTGCGGTCTCCCCTTCCATGATGTCAGGTCGTCAGGACTATAAAACATGCAGCCAACGCCATTTTTTCAGTTTTATTTGCTCCAGATGTCAGGTGCCCCCCAAACAGGGAGTATATATATATATATATATATATATATATATATATATATATATATATATATATATATATATATATATATATAGATATATATATCTATATATATATATATCAACAGCAATATATAAGGAAATGCACTTTTAGCAACATAAACTTTACCTTCAGCTAAAAGCAAATACACCACAAAGGCTTTAGAATATACTGAAGGAAAGACATGTTCTAGAAAAAAAGGGGGATGGCGGGTGTGTAACCCGGACTGCAACAGTGAATACACTCGAACATCTACATTTATGGTAAGTGTACACAACTGTATGATGTTCTTCGTGTTTCACTGTTGCAGTCATTACATTTGGGTAGAATCCCAAAGCTATGGATGGGAGGATGGAGCTAAATAGCATTAGGAGCGGCTATAAGGCCCTGCAGAACTGCAGTGGCAAAGCCTGCCCTGGACTTAGAGAAGAGAGGCAAATGATAATGCTTTGTAAAAGTATGAACAGAGCTCCAAGTAGCAGCTTCTAGAATGTCTTTGGTTGGAACTCCTCTTGAGAAAAGCTGCTGAGGTAGAGGCAGCCCTGGTGGAATGTGACCGGATTCCCTTGCTCACTGGTTTAACATGATGCAAGTAGCAGAAACGAATGCAGTGGCTTATCCACTTAGAAAAAGTGTGCTTTGATATAGCCTTCCCCTCTGATCTTGCAGCAAATGCCACCAGTAGTTGCTCAGAGTGTCTTGGAGATTTGGTCCTGTTTAAGTAGAATCTTAGGTGTCTGTGTACGTCCAATGAATGCAGAATCCGCTCCCCCTTGTTCTGCAGATTTGGGTAAAATGCTGGCAGGTGAATAGTTTGGTTAAGAGCCACACTGGATAGCACCTTAGGCATAAAGGAAGAATTGGTCCTGAGGGACACCCTGTCCGGGTAAAATGTAATAAAATGTTCCACAGCCATGAGGGCCTGTAGTTCTGAAACCGTTCTTGCTGAAGTGATTGCCAAAAGGAAAGCTATTTTCCAAGATAATAACATTATACCCGTAGTAGCTGCTGGTTCAAAAGGAGGTAGGGTAAGTTTTTCCGGCACAAAATTGAAGTCCAATGCAGGAGTTGGTGATCTTCTGGGAGGCCTTAAATTTTTGGCCCCTCTAAGATACTGTTTTAGCAGAGGATGAAAAAAGATGGGAGGCTCCGTGCTGTAATGAGCCGAGATGGCAGATGCATGGATTTTTATTGAAGAAAATGATAGGCCCTTGTCAAGCATCTCAGTCAAGTACTGTAAAATCTGAGGAATATTTGGTTTTGCTGTGTCCGTCCCTTGTGCTTGGTTCCAAGCACAGGATCTCTTCCACTTATCAGCATAAGATTTTCTAGTACTAGGCCCTCTGGCGTCCAAAATGACATCCATCATGGATTTACTGAGAGGTGTTGTTTGAATAACTACATGATCAGCCATGCTGCCAGGTTCAGAGTTTGGAGCTGAATGTGCAGAAATCGATTGCTCTGTTGAGACAGTAGATGAGGTAGTTGAGGCAAGTACCAATGAGGGAGTTGAGACATATTCCTTAGAATTGGGTACCAGTACTGGCGAGGCCAGTCTGGGGCAATTAGGATCATTTTTGTTTTTATCTGTCTGACCTTTAGTAAGACCTTGGGGAGAAGAGGCAGAGGAGGAAAGGAGTAGACTTGATAGGTTTTTCCAACTGAAGGATAGGGCATCCACTTTCCATGCTTGTCTGTGTAAGTCCTTGTGCATAATTTGTCCAGTTGATAATTTTGGGGAGAGGCAAATAGATCTATGTCTGGGCTCCCCCATTTCTGTGTTACCATGCTGAAGACGTGTGGAACCAGTTTCCACTCTTGAGGGTCCATAAGATTTCTGCTTAGGTCGTCTGCCAGAGTATTTTGTTTTCCTGGCAGGAATTGTGCTTGAAGATGTACTTGGTAAGTCAAGGTTGTGTCCCACAATGCCATGGCTAGTCTGCAAAAGGGGTAGGAATGTGTAGCCCCATTTATGTACCACATAACCGTGGTGTTGTCCGTCTTTATCAGTAGTTGTCCTGGATTAAGTAAGCCCATGAAGGCTGTCAGGGCATTCTGAACAGCTAGCATCTCTTTCTGGTTGATATGCAGATGCATTTGTTTTGGGGTCCGTATGCCCTGAATGCATCTTCCTGCCAGGTGGGCCCCCCAAGCATAATATGATGCGTCTGTAGTTAGGGTTTGGGTGGCAGGGGGTAGAGTGAAAGACTGTCCCTTGTTTTGGTGACATGTCTCTGCCCACCAAAGAAACTCCTGTTGTAGGCAGGGAATGAGAGGAATCATTGTTTCCAGACTGTGACAATGTTAACTCCATAAACTTTTTAGATACCATTGAAGTTTCCTCATATGCAGTCTTGCATATGGAATTAGTAGAATGCAGGATGCCATGAACCCCAAAGCCTGCAGAATTTGTCTTGCAGATAACTGGGTTTTTGTGACTATCTGTTTGAAGTATATAGTCAGTTGCCTTTGTTTGTCTGGCGTAAGGTAAGCCATCTGGGCAGTTGTATTCAAGCTTGCACCCAGGAATGCAATTTTTTGAGAGGGTACCAGTTGTGATTTCTTTTTGTTTATTGTGTACCCTACACATGTTAGAAGCCTTTATACAAACGTCAGATGTTGAAGAAGAATGTCCTTGTTTTCTGCTTGAATGAGACAGGCGTCCATGTAAGGATAGATTGGTATGCTTCTTTGTCTACAAAATGCAATTACTGGTGCCAGGCACTTTGTAAACACCCTGGGCACAGTAGATAAGCCAAAGGGCAGTGCAGAGAATTGGTAAAGCATAAAACCTGCCTTGAAGCGGATGCATCTTCTGCACGATTCCCTTATTGGGATATGCAGGTATGCCTCTTTTAAGTCTAGAGTCA